>NC_030441.2:14487121-14534621 GCF_001660625.3 Ictalurus punctatus | reverse complement strand
TTTAAAGGTCTTAGTAAGTTTGTTCTTTTGGTGGTGGTTAATAATCCAGAATTGAATTCATGTATACTGATGCTGATGAGTATACTGAAATGGGATGAATGTTCAGCAGTTACTGTGATTTTATAAATATGTATTATGGAAACATGTATGTATCGCATATTACAAATCTCCTCCTTTTTTTTTTTTTTTTTTTCTCTTCCCTTTTTCAGATCCCCGGTGTCAGTGTGTCGTTACCAGAACCGGAACCTGAGGCAAAGAAACCCAAACTGGATCGCTGAGACATCCGACTACATTTCAGCATCACCATCTGACTCGTTATATTTTAAAGCTCAATTTTATATCTCTCTGTAAATTCGCTTTCGTTCAGTCGGGTCTACTCGCTATGATCCGTACGAATTCTAGGTCGGTTTCAGGAGTGTGACTGGATTTCTGGGTGCTATATTATTCTGTTTCACTGGCCTTTGGTTCAGGAAGAAGTTCATGATAAATTTACCCCCTATGACAGTACAGCAACTGTTATTAATTAAAATGAGGGTTTTTTTTTTTAAACAAATCTCCTGGATCAAAATAATTTAACATTAAAAGAAAAACATTTTAGCCATTTTAGTGTACTTATTTATTTTTACGTTTTTTTTTTTTTTTTTTTTTGCACGACTCGTCCATTTCCACCAAATTTTTACATTCATCATACACATTTCATTGAATCCCACTCCCAGCAGCTCCAGAAGGAATTTTGACTAATCCCGCATACTCCTGGAGTTATTTTTGTTGGTAGCCGAACTTAGTGGGTTTCCTAAATTATAGTCAATTTAGTGATTTCAACCAGCGCAACCCTGACCAGGTTAAAGTAGTTAGGTCTACTGAAGAAAGATAAATGAATGAATGAATGAATGAATGAATGAATGAATTTGGAAAGCTCCAAACCTCTCTCTCACAAGCCATAATAGAATCTTTAACCTGTGAAAACGAATAAGATGTTAATCTTTCAGGATGCAGGCACTTTAAAAAAAAAAAAATAAAAATCTGTAGCTTTTTGGTACAGTATAGATTTTATAATGACACATGCGACTTTAAGCTTGAAAGACAAGCTCATTTACTCAGAACTTCATCTCAATTTCATATCAAAATCATTTATTGCAATTTAGGAGAAACACAGGTTTAATGCTGCACAGAGCAACATTAAATACACCGATTATTACTCATCTGCACTTTAGTGGTTCTAATCATGAGTTCATAAATAATCAAGAGCATACATCAATGTACAAAAATTGCATAAGGGAGGGAGGGGGAATCCATATCAAGTAAAAATCAACCAATTAATGCCAGTACACATTTCTATTCAGTAATTCAGACACTTTTTAAATAAAACGGAGCATATATCCATCTATCACAATTTGAGTCTGAGAACTCCATGAGGTAAAATTGTTCAATAACGTCGCTTTGTTTCGTGATGTTAAAGATAAGTCACCTGTGCAAGAATTCACTGTATAACAGCATGGCATTGGGTATAAAAAAGCACCGTGTAAACAGTTCTTCTGAGCTTTGGGAAGAGGGGAGAGGAAAGACGTGGAGTCCCTGATCCGTCCTTCGTGTTCAGTGGGATGGCAGTAACAGCTGGAAAACACCACAGCTGGATTTCAGCTGTCTGTCTCAATAGTTAAATTAACATGCATTGAATTGTGATTTAACTTGTTTAATTAAATCGCTAAACAGGTAAGGACTAACTTTAAAAGGAACACATTCAAGCAGTTATCTGATCAGCCAATCATATGGCACAGGCACAATGCATAAAATCGAGCACATACACGTCGAGGGCTCGAACGTCAGGGGGAAATGCCTTGTTGTTGAGAGGACTGGTTCTAGCTGAACATGATCACGGTGGTGAGCAGAAAAGCATCTCAGAACGCACATCAGGTTCCACTCCTGTCAGCCAAGAACAGGAATCTGAGGCTACCCAGTGCACAGGTTCACTGAAACTATGATAAACCTGGTCAGCTCGAATGGACAACCATGCCACGCCCAAACTCACCGTGATCACGTTTTTCCTCATTCGATTTTGTGCATTGTGCTGCTACAACTTGTTTGGCTGATTAGATCATTTCATGAACGCACAAACGTGAACGGTGTGTACAATAAAACGTGCCTTGAAACAGGACTGCATGTGGTTTAGTGCGATCAGTGAAACGAGAACCTCCGATCTGTGAATGTGAGTGTGTGTGTGTGTGTTACCTTCGACTTAGTGTGTTTAGAGTGAGCGAGTCCCTCCTCGGTCGTGTGTGTGTCCTGCGGCTCCTTGCTCTGGCTGTCTGTACTGACGGCGTCCATAAGGCTGATGGTGCACGTGGAGTATGTGTTATAACCGCTGTCCACCTGGGGAAAAAAAACACGAGGGACGAATCACACGTCACTGCACGTCTTCAGAGACGTGTTTGGTGTCTGATATCCCCCCCAAGAACTTTAAATTTAATGTATACACAATAGACGTAGACTGCAACTGCCTCAGCCATACATACACGGACTTATTTTTAAAAAAATTTGATTCAAATGTCATACTAGATCATCCCCGATACAGTACGTTACATACGTTAGGCTCCGCCTCCCAGAGTTTAAAGGTGAAATTGCTCCATACAGCTAGCTGGCAGTGACCCCAATTAAAATATAGCTTCACTATCAACTTACCCGAGTAAATACAGATTGCCTTGTACATTTTTACATAACATTAAACAGGGTTCTTGCCCTTTTGTGGTCATTTTTTTTAAACTTTCAGTGATTTTCGAGGGGTTTTAAAAGATCGTGAAAAGGGCAAACGTGAGGAAGAAAATCTGGGAATTGTCTAGAAACTGAACATTTTAGTTGAACGGCCGTGTTTTCTGAATTCCCATACTCTTCCCGTGTTTGGACATGAATGTTTCATTCAATTTGATACTTTTCCACTCTTGTACAAGAATGCTATTTAGTTCTATGAGATTTTCAGCTTAACAATATCGTCTGAAGTGAGTATACAAACCATTTTGGCTGAGATTGACTTCCGTTATCGGTTAGCTCCATCAGAGTCATAGCTCCATCAGAGTCATAGCTCCATCAGAGTCATAGCTCCATCAGAGTCATAGCTCCATCAGAGTCATAGCTCCATCAGAGTCATAGCTCCATCAGAGTCATAGCTCCATCAGAGTCATAGCTCCAGTGCACAACGTCAGACAGCGAACGAGTCATGGGCTGATGGGCTGCCTTAGTGTTACGTGGAACATGGTGTACATTTACTTTATTTTATCTTTTTAAACCAAAATGTTCCTTTAATATCCTCATGGATAGCATTATATGGACCGGCACCTTTTACACCATCCCCTTACAATTCAACAGACATGAAACCAGATTAAAGAGAAGTTCCTTTAAATGAACAGAACAATTCGAATAGGTGTCGTTTTAGACTAAAAGTGATCCGCAGCATCATTACTGAGACTTGGCGGACGAGACACGGTTTAAAACGATGATCTTAAAAGTAAATCAGCATGTAAAAGCAAAATTAAAATTCGTTGCGATACGAATAGTTCATTAGAGCGCTTAATTTGCATAATTCTGTTTGGAGCTCTTGTTATTAGCAGCATGTTCGAATATCTTACAAGACTTAGAGGACATCCGCCCCTCTACAGCATCTGGTGCTCACCGCTCGAGCTTGATGACTGTTCAAGTCAACTAAAAAAAATTTTTTTTAAAAACACGTCAGAGTTGAAAGAGATTGAAATTCATGTGGTTAAGAAAAGGTTGGATGTTAAGGCAGCCATTTTGTCTCAGCCTGTTCTGGTATTAAAGGAATAATCCGGAATTTTTCAGCCTAATAGGATTTAAGCCTAGGAGTCTCATTAGTTGAGGGCGCGCATACGGACCTGCATGCTAATGTCATACGGCGCTATGCTCCTCTCAGCCAGCAGCGACACGAACATGCGCGTACTCTCTCCGTTGGACGAGCTGCTCAGTCGACAGAACTCCTCTCCGCTCGCCACCTCTTCCACCTCCTCTTCCTCCTCGTCTTCTTCAGGGAACGGACGAGGAGACGCTTGTCCCAGCTCGTCCTCAATTGGCTCGCTCTGTTCCATCCTCTCCAAAACGGGCAGGGACCCCTGGCTCTCGCCATGCCTAGCCTGGACCCCGGGGGAGCACGAGTCCAGCACCATAGTGGGTAAAGACTCGCTGAGGAAGATGTCCTCCTTGTCCTGGAGGTGTGGTTGGAGGACGGAGGAGGATCTGCTGCTGTGGTGAGCGCGGAGAGGAGAGCAGCTGCGAATGGGAGAACAGCCCTCCACGTACGGGCTCTGGCCACACCGGTTTACAGCCGCGTTCTGGCTACAGGAAGGAAGACCGTCAGGAGTCAGGAAGGACAATCGCTTCCTCTCACCTAGCAGGGGTAGGAGAAGAGCTTCATTAAGGCCCATAATATAATATGATATGATATAATATAATATAATATAATATAATATAATATAATATAATATATACACACACACACACACACACACGTGTGTATGTGCCCCATTCAACATCCAGTTTCTCAGAGAAATCACACAAACTTATGGATGTGTTTTATGACTTATTTGTTTACGACTTCCAAACCTACATAAATCTCTCGGAAATTTTAACGACATAACGTTGCGCTACGACACTTTTTCCGGACTGACATTTGATGGTCTTGATGTGGATCTGTACCTGACTGAGGTGTGATCGAGTGCTGCAGGACGATAGGGGACACGGTGGGGGACTTAAACAGAGGAGACGACAGTTCTGGAAACATGGGACTGGTCATGCTGCCCAGACTATAAGCACGACCTCGTTCCTGGATAGGACTGGATGAGAACTGACCCTGCAACAGAGAGACGGAGAGAATAACAACACAATACGCTGGTAAAAGTACAGTACAGGAGAGGTACAGGAGATCCCACACTTTACAGTCCAGGTGACGTGAAAAAGTGTGTTCAATTATGCTAGTATCCAAGTATACTAGTTTTCAAGTATGCAAGAATGCAAGTATGCTGCTATGCTAGTGTTCGAGGATGCTAGTATGCAACAGTTCGAGTTTGCAAGTGTTAAGGTATGCTAATATGCAAAATTTCAAGTATGCTAGTATACAAGTGTTCATTTGTGATACTGCTGTATATTAGTTTACATTTACTAGTATGCAAGAGTACAAGTATGCTAATGTACAACCCTGCTGAAAAAAAAATTACACAATAGAAACAGTCAGAGAATTTGAAATGGTTTTAATGGGAATTGTATTGGTTTTAATGGAAACTGTAAAGGTCCATGTGGGGTTTCTACTGGTAATTTGTTGCCTTCTATTGGTGGCATGTTATGTCTAGTAGACACCATTAAAGACCAATAATGGTAATGGTTTTAATGGTTAGCTGATGGTATTGGTAGTGGAAACCATTAGAATTTTTGGGATGTTTTTTATATTGTTGTTTTTTTGCCCAGCAGGGAAGAGTTCAACTATGCTAGTTTTCAAGTATGAAACAATTCAAGTATGCTAATATGCTAGTGTTGGAGGAAGCCAGTATGCAAGCGTTCACGTTTCCAAGTGTTAAAGTATGCTAATATACAACGTTTCAAGTATGTTAGTATACAAGTGTTTATTTATGGTAGTGTTCAAGTATGTTAGTATCCTAGTATGTAAGCGTCCAAGTATGATAGTATGCAAGAGTTTAACTATGCTAGTATGTAAGAGTACAAGTATGCTAATACGCTACTGTTTGAATATGCTAAAGTGAAGAGTTCGAGTTTGCAAATGTTCAAGTATGTTAATAGGCAAAATTTAGAGTATGCTAGTATGCAAGAGCTCAAGTGCACCAGTATGCTAGTGTTCAAGTATGCTAGTATAAGTGTTCATTTACGGTAGTGCTCGAGTATATTAGTAATTTAGTACGCTCTTGTTCGAGGATGATAATGTGCAAGAGTTCAACTATAATAGTATGAAAGAATTTGAGTATGCAAGAGTACACAAGTATACTAGTGCTCAAGTATGCTAGTATGCAGACATCCTTGTATGCAAATTTGCATGTTGGCTAATATGCTAGTGCCGAAACGTGTAAGTGTTCTGATTCTACAGTTGTGTGTATTTATGTCCAGAACTCACGGACGAAGGCGTCGTGGCTGTGATCCCACACTTCACGGGTGATACGATGACCGGTGATATCGTCTCTCTGCTCCCACCGTGGGCCTCTCTCTCCGGGCTGGGAGGGCTGGATGAATCTGAGCCACTGGCATGGCCGTCGAGGAAAAGCTTCCGCCTCAGTGAAGAGCAGCTGAGGCTCTCCTGAACTTGCTCCGAGACCTCATCCATCCTATAGTAATCACCTGGAAGAGGTTTGCATTTTATATATATGTGAATTTTTTTTTTAAAAAAAGCTAAACATACTCCGACCAACCCATCTAGCTCCAACAACTATGGCACAGTTAAAGTCACAAAGATCAGACTTTTTCCACCATTCTGATGTTTGATGTGAACAGTATTGTCCTGTATCTGCAGGATTTCATGGATTGTACTGATGCCACATGATTGGCTGATGAGAGAACAGTATAAACGTGCAGGTGTACAGGTGTTCCTATTAAAGTTGATGGTGAATCTATATATTGCCTTCTTATATCAGAAGTACAAAACAGCTGGACAGGCCACACCCACAAACACCAACCAGAGCGACATCCGTGAACTGCTATAAAGTTGAAAGTGATGGTTTGTTACATCAACATGTAAGGAATGTTAACAAATAAATAAAAAAATTTTTTACCCAATACTTTTTCAATATCGAAGTCCACAGGTAAAGACAAAGTTGTCTGACAGGTCGCTGTAATTCACACAGGAAAAGACGGACATTATTCAAAACACATTCTATGGAAAGTATAAAAACAACGTGGCTTGAACTACGAAACACAAACCGTGTATTTTCTTTGCTGATGGCTGTTCTTCCGTTACAAGCGGCGACGATAAACCTGCAACCACACGGACGACACGTCTAATCGTTGTGTGCACATTACAAAACACTATCGATAATGTTGTACACTCATAAAAACAGCTTCTGAAGGGAATTGAAAAGGGTCTAATCTGTTCTAGGCAGAACCTTTAAGGGTTCTCCATACAGGACTAAGTTTGAAGTCCTTTTTTTAAAAGATGTGTACCATACAAATACGACCATTTTTCACATGACCTGACTTACTTTTCTCGTGACTCAGCAGCGTCGACTGTTTACTCGCCAGCGGTCCCCATGGCGACGGAACTATAGCACCTTTAGTGAAAAACTAAAACGACAAACAGATTTACCCACGTAACTACAGTGTGAATCTCTGTTTAACCATTTCGAATAGTAATAATTAAAAAAAATAATTTAAAAAAAATTCAGCATTATAAAATAATAAAGGAAGGAATATAAATTATTTGAGAAAAATATCAGTTTTAAAAATCTGCAAGTGTTCATATGGGAATGCCATCAAGCTGAACTCATTTTATAATCATTGTGTAGCACCCTGAATCAAAACTGGATCAAACTGCCAAGTGATAGATGTGAAATATTGAGAAGTGTCAAACAAAACGTCTTACTTGTTCAATCGCATTCTGTCGCTTTTGCTCAATTTCAGCGTCCGTCCTTAGTGAAAGGCAAAAAAACACACATACACACACAATAAAGCTGTTCTGAGCAGTGAAATTAGCACTCGTTATAGATCCCAGTTCTGCGTACAGCATGTCTTACCTGGACTGGCTCATAAACAAAGCCTGGCGGTGAATATCCTCGGGGTCTATGTGCACTGGGAGGAGGCTTGCCATTTCATCGATGGACCATTTGAACTTTGCTGGTGTCTGAAAAACATGAATTCGGGTCAATTCCCTTTGAAAACAAATAGTAACAGTGCTCCAAGGCTGTATTAGCAAACCTGAATACTGTATAATGCTACATCAGTATACTATGCGTATACTACTTGTCCTCGTAGTAGTATATACAGTACAGTATACTGTCCTGTGTATTTATTGGACTAAACATTTATCGTAGCGTATTTGTTGCCCTGAAAATACAGGACACGGTCATGAAAATATGTATCTGTATTTATTCCCCTGAGTATTTGTTGGTTGAAGTGTATAATGTCCTGAGAATATATTCTTCTGAGTATTTATTGTCCCGAAAATATACAGTGCCGTGAAAAAGTATTTGTCCCATCCTGATTTCTTCTGTTTTTGTGTACATCTCATACTAAATAGCTTTAGATCTTCACACGAAATACAACATAAAACAAAGGCAGCCTGAGTAAACGTACCATACAGTTTTTTGTTGTTGTTGTTGTTTTTTTTAATTTAAAGCAAAAAAAAAGTTACTTAGAGACTGAAAATTGGCTATTCTCATTTAGGATTTTCTGGTAGAGAGCAGAATTCATGTTTCCCTCAATTATTGCAAGTTACCCAGGTCCTGAAGCAGCAAAGCATAACCACACCATCACACTTCCACCACCATGCTTGACCGAAGGTATGATGTTCTTTTTGTATAACTCTGTGTTTGGTTTATGCCAGATGTTACGGGACACCTGTCTTCCAAACAGTTCCACTTTCGACTCATCAGTCCACAGAATATTCTCCCAAAAGGTTTGAGGATCATCAAGGTGTGTCTTGGAAAAATTCAGACAAGCCTTAATGCTCTTCTGGGTTAGCAGTGGTTTTCACCTCGCCACTATTCTATGGATGCCATTTTTGCCCAGTGTCTTTCTGTTAGTGGAGTCATGAACAGTGACCTTTATTGATGCAAGAGAGGTTTATAGGTCCTTTGATGTTGTCCTTGGCTCTTTTGTGACTTGCTAGATGAGTTGTTGCTGTGCTCTTGGAGGAATTTTGGAAGGACAACCACTTCTGGGAAGGTTCGCTACTGTACTGAGTTTTTCCATTTAGAGATAATGGCTCTCGCTGTGATTCTTTGGAGTCCCAGAGCCTTTAAAATAGCTTTGTAACCCTTCCCTGATTAACCTATTACAATCACCTTCTTCCTCAACATTTCTGGAATTTATTTTAATTGTGGCACAGTGTGTTAGTGGGTAAAACCTTTTAACCAACTTCATGCTGTTGAAAAAGTTCTATTTGAGTGTTGATTTGATGGAACAGGGTTTGCAGTAATCAGGCCTGGTTGTGTCTAATCCAGCTGAACTCCATTATGAATGCAGTTTCATAGATTTGGGGGATTAGTAACTACGGGAGGGAAAATACATTTTCACACAGGCCCAGTTGGTATTGGATAACTTTTTTGCTTCAATAAATAACATTATCATTTAAAAACTGTGTTTTGTGTTTACTCAGGTTGCCTTTGTTTTAATTTCTGAAACTATTTAGTAGAGATATACACAAAAGTAGAAGAAATCAGGGCAAATACATTTTCACAGCACTAATATATATATATATATATATATATATATATATATATATATATATATATATATATATATATATATATATATATATATATAAATAAAATATATGGTGCTGAGTACTTAATGTCCCAAGTATATATTGTCCTGTGTAATTACTCCTGAATATTTATTGCCCCGAGTATTTACTGTACATCATTGTATAATTCATCTTACACAGTCAAGTAGTCCTGTGTAACGTGCTACTGTATTGTGTGTTGCCTTGTGGTCCTGAAGAAACAGCTTGTTGGTCCACTGTATATAAGTAATATGGAGGGATGACAGCAAAAGGAACAGTGAAGGTTACTCACAGCGGAGGAGGCGATTGAACACTTGAACACAGATGGACTGGGCACCAGAGGCTCGTGCAGGCGGTGGTAGTCGGTGGGACTCTCAAACGGGTTGAGGATGGCGGGTCTCCCCGGGGTTTCTGGTGTGATCTGGATCTCGACTACATCTCCCATCTTCCCTTCGGCGGTGATATGAGAGACTATAAAGCAGAGAGAATCCTGAAGCCAAGCAAATAAAAAAAAAGAATAAAAAGAGAAAGGAGAGAGAGAGGTGAGAGAGAGAGGGAGAAAGGAGAGAGAACGAGAGAGAGTGGGAAAAGAGTGAGAGAGAGAGTGGGAAAAGAGAGAGAGAAAGGAGAGAGAGTGGGAAAAGAGAGAGAGAGAGCATGAGAGAGAAAGGTGAGAGAGAGAGTGAGAGAGAAAGGAGAGGGAGATGTTAGCTCTAAATATAAATATGTATATTAATGTGTGATTAATATCTCAGCACATCGCTATTAATCAGTGCTGGTTTTAACATCAAGCTCAGTGAAAAGAAGGAAAATAAGCTCCATAGTTACTCACACAAGCACCAACGAAAATCCAGGCACCCGTTTCCTCAATGGTTCCTAAGGTGGTTCAAACATTCGATTTAATTTTCCCTCAACACTCGCTAGCCAATCACAATGCAGAAGGAAGGCAAGCTGGCCAATTAGAAAGACGCGCAAAAATAAGACGTCGCTCACTTCCGTTCAAATCTCTCGAAACTTTATTGATACGTTTCTAGTGATCGTGAGATGTGAATGGACCTCAATATTTAAATCTTTAAATAAATAGAAAGATCTATTTATCTAAGTGCGAAATCGTTTTTTTAAAACTAACATAAAGAATAATTTCGGATCGGAAGGAAAACTCCAGACGGAGAGGAAGAAGGATTGTTGCTGCTAAGCTAGCGGTCATGGCTAGTGCCGCGAATACAAACATGAACTCTGTCCGGGAAACGATGGACGGTGAGTGTGCGGTTTCTCACGAAGATCAAGTGTTTAGTTACAGGATAAAATGCAGTATTATTTTCAGAATGAATTTAGTGTTGAGTGTTTTGATTTGAACCCTAATAAAGCCGAGCTAACTATTACCGTCAGAGTATTATAATATATATGTTTTTATTAAGTGGCTTAACAAATACATCGGTTTTAGTATACAATTTTAAAACGTAAAAATTAAACCTTATTCAGTGTCCTATCATCCCTAATAACTCTCCAAAAATGGCCTAGGAAAAAACATAATATGCTGTGTTTATGAATATTCATGAATATGTCAATTGTACACGCCCCCAAAACCTCCTGCCACCCCAAATAGTTTGCACCTGGCCTTTTAAAGTGCCATACCAATAAACCTCCAGTGATCACGTGACAAAGGATTCGGTAGCTAAGGTGATTATGCGTTTACTCACGGTGCTTCTCCAAGACACACTCACACGCATTAGAGCTGCACAGATGTGCACACAGATGTGTGAAAGGGGCTTATGGTTCTATTTGCATTGTCATGTTCTCTGTGATAATACCACAGCCCTGTTCTCAGTTCTGATTGGGTTTCGAAGGTGTTGATTAGTTTACTGTAACAGTAGCTCTACAGTAGGTCCAGCTACAATTCAAATCACGGTTATATTAATAATGCTCTCGTTCCAATACCTTATCCGCTTACACACAGACTTGTATGGCAGAAGCAGCACATAATGTAATAAGTCTAATAACAGAAACTTATTATTATTATTATTATTATTGTCTCCCTAAAGTGCCCAATAACTCAAGATCTAAATGGTAAAAGTTTTGAAATTTGGCACATTGGTGCTAAATGGTAAATGGTCTGCACATATATAGCGCTTTTATCCAAAGCGCTTTACACTGTGTCTCATTCACCCATTCACACACCAATGGTAGCAGAGCTGCCATGCAAGGTGCTAACTTGCCATCGGGAGCAACTTGGGGTTCAGTGTCTTGCCCAAGGACTCTTCGGCATGTGGAGTCACGTGGGCCGGGAATCGAACCGCCAACCCTATTATTAGTGGATAACCCGCGCTACCATCTGAACCACAGCCTCAGTTTTACATTTTATATTAATCAGATAGCATGCTAACTCAGTTCCACAGTTCTCTTGTTGTAACGTTACTTGTCGTGTTAATTCGTAATGGGCACTGTAGAAAAAAACGAGTACTGTTTTACACGTTAGTTAACGTGTTATTGTTCCTCAGTTTGTCATTTTTTTTTTTTTATATTCCCTCTCAGTACTGTACCCGTTTGTGTGTCCCTCAGTTCTCCTGGAGATCTCGAGACTCCTTAACACTGGGCTCGACATGGAGTCGTTGTCCATCTGCGTGCGGCTGTGTGAGCAGGGCATTAACCCCGAAGCGCTCTCATCAGTTATAAAGGAGCTACGCAGAGCCACGGACACACTTAAGGTAACTGAAATATGTTGTACAAACTTCAGTCAAACAAGTTCTTAGAAACTAGAAGAAAAAAATAAAAACAGTTTTATTTATTTTAAACACACTTCCGTGAATGTAGTACCTGCCTTAAGGCTAATTTACTCTAGAACCATTTCTAAAGCGACTTCAACTCCACTGAACACCTTTTGGGATGAACTGGATCGCCAGACCTCCTCACCCAACACCTAATGCTCCTGTAGCTGAATGAGCAAAATCCTCATTGCTACGCTCCAAAATCTAGTGGAAAGCCTTCACAGAAATTTGGAGGTTATTATAAAAGAGTAATAAGTGTGGAACGGTTTGTCGAACAAGCCCATATAGGTGTCACGGTCAGGTGTCCGCAAACTTTCGGACGTATAGCCGACCCAGTCTCAGAATGGCAACACGTCTGGTGTGCATTCAGGGTGAATGTCATTAATTTTCGCCCAATGTCAGAAGTAACTTGCAGGATGATATAGATTGCGCTGCATGTGCTAAACGAATCTATTTGCATAAACGCCACCTGATATTTTGCACTTTAGCTAAAAATTCCCCAAACTGCAAATTTCATTAACACGCAAAATGGAGGTGATGTGTTATTTTTTCACGTGAGAGACAGAATCCTTTGTGGTTAGAAAAGCAGCTCGTGTGCGTTCCTCTAAGCTTTTCTTTAGTTTTGCTTTGAAATAAAAACAAATGAAAACAATGCGTTTCATTTTTTTATTTTTATTTTTTTACCCCTTTTCCTTTCATTTGTTTTGTTTTCCCCCCCTTTAAAAAAAAATACCTGCCTTGGCCTGTGATCAAGCGTGCACATGTTCACACATTCAAACTTTTTAGTAAACCAGGAGCAAAATACTTTCATCTTGTTTGTTTGTTTTTTTGGTTTGTTGACTTTTATGGCATTTGGCAGACACCCTTTATCCAGAGCGACTTTTACATTTACCACTGCCTTGTAGTAATGCTCTGCTCTTGTCTTTAAATCTACTGTATATGTCTGTATTATGTATATGACTACTATTTCTTGTGTCAGAGTATAGTTTTATACAAATGCATGATTGATTCTCAGTTCAGTAAAATGTCAGCAGTGTATTTTAATATTTAACATTGCACATGAACTTGGATACATTACCTTTGTGTCTTTTCTTTCCGGTCCAGGCCTCTGACAACAGCACAAGCCAAGGATAAATCTCACCAGGCTCAGTCGAAAAATTAGCTCTAGAAGACATTTCATCAATTCACCAAGAGACTGTATTATTTAATAAGGGACTTTTTTTTCCACCTGCATTTTCCCCTCAGCCTTGTTTTTATTTTATCTTTATCTTTCTCTCTGTACTATGATGTCCTTTTGTCTGTGTGTGCTTTCATATATCCAGTATTTTAAATCATATGTCTGTCATTGTTATAAATGTTGGTTTTTCCTCTGAAGATGAGAGAATTTGTATTTGTATTGTCTTGTGAGAGGGCATGAGATTTCAGGAGACAGCTCGACATGATAATGAAACTAATAATAATAATAATAATAATAATAATAATAATAATAATAATAATAATAATAATAAATAAGCCGGATTTGTGCCATGTGTTTGTGTTGTTTGTCCACTAGGTGGAGACAACATGCAGCACTGTGATCTTGTAGCCTGTTCGACTGTGATTATGGCTGCGACCGTCGTTAACAATGGCTACGTTTACATGCTCATTATTATTATTAATCGGATTTTGATAATATTCTGATGAGTATTGAGTCATGTGAACACCGCTATCCGCTTGCCCGATTCAGAGTAAGATAATATTCGGATCCCCAAAATTCTGATTCCCACCACTGGAATATGGTAAATAAATGGTAAATGAATGGTAGATGGTCTGCTCTTATATAGCACTTTTATCCAAAGCACTTTACACTGATTCTCATTCTCTCACACACACTCACACACCAATGGTAGCAGAGCTACCACGCATGGCGCTAACTTGCCATCAGGAGCAACTTGGAGTTCAGTGTCTTACACAAGGACACTTCGGCACGTGGAGTCACGTGGGCTGGGAATCGAACCGAATATCTACCACCTGAACCACAGCCGCTCCTATTTTTATGCCTTTTTTTTCCCAAAAAAATTTGGTGCGGGTAAACACCTTATTCAGAAGATCCAAGGGTATAATCTTGATCCACTGAACTCTAATACTGTGTACTCTTTACACGTCTGATGCAACAGTGCAACTTTTTTTCTTCTTCTTTTTTTTTTCCATGTTATGTACTCATAAGACATCTCTGCTCATACATTTCTCATAAACAGTCCGGCTTAGGGTTTGATTTAGCAGAAGCTGTTAATAGATCAGCATGAGAGAAAACTTCTAGCCAGCGCCGGCTTCATTAGTGTCCAGCAGGGCTGGCGTTGTGAGAGGTGCTTGTGTCCTTGGCTCCTGCAGCCAGAAGGTCCCCCATGGCGATGGAGAACTCATTTAGTTGATGCGTCTTTAATCGCCTTGGCCGTATGGACACGCAGTCTCTCTATTCTGAGAGAGAGCTCTCCTGGAGTACATCCTCTGTTTAAATGTGATTATTTAATTACGGCAAGCGAAAGCCAAGCATTCGTCACTGTAGCGCTTTGTTTATGGAGTTAATGTATGGGACGGCTTTATGAACCTGCAGCATGAGTGGCTTGTTAGTGTGAAGTAGCTTCCTGGCATGAAGCACTTTGTTGTGCTTTACAGGCATTGTATTTGAGAATTTCAGTCTGTTTGCTAATCCAAAAGAAGTGTTTCATTTATGGCTTGTTTGTAGGAAGTATTAGTACACAGTGAACAAATTATTTGATTATTTGATATAGGTTCTCAAGCCAGAACTTTTATAATTGGCTAGAGAATCTGGTATGTTTTATCAATAAATGTGACTTTTAAAGAAAGAACCAATTTGACTGGCATGGCAGATGACCAACCACTGATCGCTTCCTGTAAGAAAAACTCTTTAATCACGAAATGAGGTTTTCCACTGACTGGGAGCACGGTGGTTTAGTGGTTAGTATGTTTGCCTTGCACCTTTGGGGTTGGAGTTGTGTGGGGAGTTTGCGTGTTCTCCCTGTGCTTCGGGGGTTTCCTCCGGGTACTCCAGTTTCCTCCCCCAGTCCAAAGACATGCGTTGTAGCCTGATTTGGCATTTCCAAATTGTCCTTTGTATGTAAATGTGAGTGCATGGACCCCATCCAGGGTGTCCCCTGCGTGGTGCCCTGTGTTCCCTGGGATAGACTTCATCCTCCACCTGTGGGGAGGGACCCTACACAGGACCCTGCATAGGATAAGTGGTATAGAAAATGGACAGATGGATTTTCCACTGAAAACGGAGAGACAATCAGTCCTGGTCTTGAAGCTTGTGGCCAGAAAAGTGTACAAAAAGTCTGACAATCTATGGCTCTTAGCAGACTTATCAAGCACTGTACCCTTGAGGCCCTATTTAGGAAATCATAATTAAATATGGTATATATAGTATATGATTTATATTACACACACACTAATATATATATATATATATATATATAGGTTTTTCAGGGGTGTTCTTTGGTTGGTTATGACATCTGGATCGCTAAAATGCAGGGAATGTTTTCTGAAATCTAAAGTTTTGCATTTAAAATTATTTGACAGCACGTGGTAAGAGGATTTCAAAGTACTTTTAAAAGCCTGAGACATTAATATGGGTTCTTAAACCTAATTGCACTTAAATGTTTGTACCATTTGGCATCTCTAGGCGCAGTTCCCTAAACAACGTCCTCAGTCATGTTCTGAATTCTTCATAACATGTTATATTCATGTCTTATTTCCCCTTGTTTTGAATCCCCCCTCCCCCTCCGAGAGATTATTAAATATGCTAATGGAGAACAGCACCACAGAGGGAAATCCTTAGTGTTTCATTAACTCTTATAGTGTTTATTGTCATGCTGGACGTGTCTTCATATAATAAGATTTTGGGTGGTAATTCGGCAAGGGGGCTCCCCCCCATTTCTACAGGAAATGAACTCTTAAGACATATCACATTGTCACTAATGTCACTTCACAAGGGGAAAGGGTGTAGTATCTGTTACCGTCTTACCTCAATGCAAACAGTAAGGCCATGGTGAACTTAATGTCACGGGGGGAAATAATCAACAAAGGTTTTACCATGCAGAAATATGAACTTTAGAAGTCAAAAGTTTCAATGTGAAAATTGGGTCAAACTGGATGAGAAATACACCGACTGTTTAAAATTGTGACACAGCCAAACACACTCATGATAATGGCTAATTATCATATATCTGAACGCTAATGCGTGTATTAATTGCTTTAATTAGTGAAGCAGTTAAATGAGAAACAATGTCAGGGCCTTTTAATAATGCATAAACCTTTAGCAAATGTTTATGTAAATTCCCCTGTGTTCTGTTTCACTTAATACAATGTTTGTAATTAAATTGCAACGTTGTGTGTTCGACTATGTAATGATTAATAGTTTCTCCGTAAAGTTAATAATTTCGTCTTTTATCCTTCTGAGTGAAGCAACAGGGTGGTTTGTTTTCCAGGTAGGTGGAAAACATCTGGTATTAATCGAAAGCTGATGAATTTGATGTAAAAAATAAAAACCTTGTGCAAGGTTAATTGGATGTTTAAAATGTAAAATACTAATTATTGTAATAATGCAGATTAATTTAGGAGGTTTTTTTTGTTGTTGTTTTTTTTGGGGGGCCCAGCCCTAATAAACCCAGTTAGATATCTGTTTGACCTTAAGGTCTGAATTTAAAGCTGATTTTTACAGTGTGGATGCAAAATAAAGGTCACTACAAATGAATAGACCCATTTTGAATGGATTCATTTTTGTTCCGTGGATTTCACGGGCATTATTGACCTTTATGGGGTGGAGGGGGGGATTTTTATTTCTAACCTTATAAAGAGACAGTGTACAGCATGTGATAAGGTCATGTACCTAATCATCACATGCACTTAAATAAAATCAATTCATTAATCTGATGAGACAGATTTTGTTTCTGCATTTACTGATTAAATACAAATGACTATTGAAATTCACTGGAACTATATCAAATAGATTAAAAATTCAGCAGGTATAAAGCGCTCTGAGAGTGAGTCTTCTACAGTTCAATGGGAAGTGGAGGTGAAATACCTTTATGTAATGAGGGGCTTAAAGTTCAGTATACGGCAGTACAGTGTTCTTGAGCCTGGACGGCAGGGATCTGATGCTGTGCTACCATTTTCCAGATAACACAGAGTTCAAATGTTAGCTTTCCTCACACATTATTTATTATTTAAGTTTGATGATGAACTTCTTGGCTCATCATCTAAATTTCAGAGAAGGCCGGATCTGGTCCAGTATGTCGGAGTCCAGCCCAGTTTGCGAGACGTGCTTTTTCTTTACTCGCATCTTGATTCTGTCATAGTTGTTATGAAATAATTCTGGGGTGGAAAAAATATATGTAATAGAACAAAAATAATACAGGCAGGCAGGGTCAGATGTAGACTCTAACATATGCTAGCATAAACCCAAACAGACAACTAGCCAGTGTCTTAGTGTATAGCTTTTTTAGTACATTACTTAGCTACAGTATGGGAAATATACTAATTATATATCAGAATACTAAACATTTTCTGCATTAAAACATAAGAATGTCTTGTCTACACCCCAATGCTGAAAATGGACCTGTAGCTATAACTATAACTAGCCTACGTTTCAGTAACTTTAACTAGGAGGGTTGTTTGCTAGCTATCATGTTGGTTTTCTGTAAGCAAATGAACTTTCTAGACAAAAAAAAAAAAAAAAGTCACGGTTGGGATTTGTTTCCAAATGCACGGTTATAATAGTACCAATAACAGTACTAATCCTGTAAATAAGATACTTGTAATAGTTCCTGTTCATTTTTGTCCACTACGCAAATGACTTGGTGCAATTCAGCTAGAATTTTTGGGACTATTTTATTGTTTCACTTGAAGTTTTCTCTGGGATTGAGGTGCAGAGATTCTCAAGTGAAAGTGCCCCAATGTTCCATCATGCTCGTCAAAATAGTTACGCACAGGTTTGGCCATATGTACTCAGTAGTCCTCATCGTGGGACGTGCCGGTATTCAGTACAGACACTGTTGTATTCACATTACAACTAATCACACTGTACTGAATTCTGAACAGATAGGATGGGAATTGAGCAGCTTGGCCCATAACCTTCATTGTCACTACTACCACAAAGTCTGTTCTTGGAAATTAATCTGCAGTAATAGGCCATAACAGTGCACCATGCCACTGAAAGTGACACTTTGGTGATTAAGTACCAGAAAAACAAGCCAGGCACAGGTTTCTCATTCTGTGGCGTCTGAGATTAAGCTTTACATCACAGCTGTCCAGCTCCAACTTGAACTCTTCCTGGGTGTCGGCTCTGTTTCCAACTCAATCCGTAGTGCATCAATCCCCATTACTTCCTAATGATCAGCCTTATAGAGCGCTGTCACCTGCGCGCCCATTTTCATCAGTGTCGCCAGTGAAATGGTGCTTCGGCTCCCATTAACCCGCGCCTGGCCCAGTCGCGCTCTTCACTAGAAGACAAACAAAAGAAGCTGATGATGCTGGTGCTGGCTTTTGCGACAGCACTATTTATAATGATTAATGAGCCTATGGTTTTTGTTGATTACGGCGCTGCCAGGTCTCGATACTTGTTTCAATTAAGCGTTCTGAAGGTCGCTAAACCACGTCTCGCACCCCCGCACGCGCATAATCCATTCGCATTAGCGATGATACAGTGAGGAAGCATGGTTTTACCAACTTCAAGGAGGCTCACCATGATGAGGTCTCTATCATACTCATTTAGAAGTGATGACTAACTGACCTCCTGTTTCTCCCAGGGGACTCCGCACAGAGCCAGCACAGAATGTGTTGTTATGTGGATAAGTGTGGATGAGTGTAGATGGACTAATTTTTATGCTCCATCAATCTGGTCAGGTGAACACCTCCCTCCACATGCTTAGATTGGTCAGACATTGTTGTTGACAGCACCGGAAGCACCCTGTCATTCTCAATCAGGCCATGTTTGCACAAAAATGTAGTCTATGGGTGGCGAGTGGAGTTGATGTACCTGTACCTTTGCCTTCTTTTCAAGCAGAATCTGTGGTAAGGCTCTGGATTACCGATTGGAAGATTGTGAGTTCAAATCCTGGTACTGCCAAGCTGCCAATGTTGGGTCCTTGAGCAAAGCATTTAACGCATTGTTTTCTGGGAAAAGAGTCTTTGGTGTTATTTGCTTCACAGGAATCCTTTCTGGTTTTTGTTCTTGCTCATGTGTGCACTTACTTGATGTATGTCCAAATGCAGCCAAAGTACGTAAGCATTGGTCGAGATTTCACGTGTGCGGGAAGGTATTTTTCCACCAGTAGCTACTTAATTGTATGGCTTAGGAGTCAGCAAAGTAGACTTATCTTACAATGTTAAAAAATTTGCCATTTCCATTCTTAACCTAGGGAGAAGCTGTTTGCAAGTCAGTACAAACAGACGTCTGATGTTTCTCTTCTCATGAATAAGATTAGACAATAAGACTCGTTTTCTGTATGCTCATCCAAGATGAGTATCTTGGTCAGCCATGACAAAACATTAATCCAAAATCCCATACATTAGACTACTTCTCTGGCCTCCATTTTCAGGAAGAGTCAGCTTCCTATCTTTCCTCTAACTACGCACTTTTCCAAAAGCTCAATTTCCTTTGATGGCAGCTCCACCTTATAAAATGACTCTCCCCAAGGCTGTGTGTCAGTGGTGAGCATTTATGTTGACAGGCCTCATGCTCTTCGCTTTGATTCATATGGCCATGATGAGATTCAAGAGGTTTTTTAGTTCTCATTCGAACACTTCAACCATCCTGGATGAGATGAGTTACGGCATTCATAATCTCAATTTGTTGCAAGATAAATAAAGAGGTACCTAGATTCCCATGAGTGGCCAGCTTTTATCATTTTCCCTATTTTCACATCCTGCTTTCAAAAATGCTGGTTAAACTGGTCAAATTGTAACAGTCGGAGTCCAGGAGAAGTCACTGCCCATATAGGATCAAAATCAAACCCACATTTGGCCTTCCTAAATAAGAAATTTATAGCAAGTATATAAAATAGTGGGACACAAAAGTCCACTACGTGGTTTAACAAATTCCTCTAGGTGCCATTTTTTAAGACAAGTGGTTACAAAATGTAGACTGTTTTTATATGCGTTTTGGTAAAAGTCAGGCTTTTTAAAATGGAATTATAAAGCTAGCTTGCAAACCCCTAAAGATTTGTCGACTGTGCTGTCTATATGAGTGTAACAAAACTTATAGCTAGCTAGCTATGATATTCAATTAGTTATAGTATGGTTGTGTTCAGCAATAGAAACACTGCCGCTAGTTCGCACTAGTTCAGGATCCGTCCTCAGATACACTACAGAAACCCAAAAGCAGTCCCAAAATGTCATTGTTTTAGAAAATTCAATCCAATTCTCTTTGGAATTTTTTTTATTATTATTTATTTATTTATTTATTTAAGCTTTCTAGCTGTCAATGTGTCAATTGCAAGGTCTGTAAGTAGTTAAAGAAAGATAGCTAATATGGCTATTGGTAGTTAGCTAATTAGCCAGCTATTTTCAGTGACTAAAAGTGTCTTTTGGGGGAAAAAATGGAATTATGATGCTAGCTAGCTAACAATTTACAACAATTTACAACAATGTATCAATTGCAATGTCTGTAAGTAGGTAAAGAATGATAGCTTACAGAATATGGCTAACTTGCTGTATAAACTACTAGACACCTGTGTTATTCAGTGAATAAATGTGAAGATGGGTTCGTTAGTTCACGATCTATCCTCAGGTGGGGTAAAGAAAGCCAACAGCTGTGGTGGATTGAAAAATGAAATTGAAAATGTAATCCTTGTTCATTAGTTGTTTGTTTTTATTTTTTATTTTTATTTTTATTGGGCGGGGGAGGGGGGGGGAGGCAGGCTTTGAAAGTGAAACTATGAAGTTGTCTAGCAATCAAAGAATTATTGCGTATATGGCTAAGTTGCTAGTTAGCTAACTAGCCACCATCTATCCTCAGGTAGGTTAAAGAAAGCATAAAGACATGGCAGGTGTAACACTGAAATAGAAAATTACATTCATTAGTTCTTGGTATTGGGGAGCAATCAGGGTTTAAAATAGAATTATGAAGCTAGCTAGCTAACTTTATTTTTCTTTTGAATTGTCGTGTGTAAGCAGATACCCTACTAATCTCAGTCAGCTTGTTATTGTTCCTTGCTTAGCAAAGCAAAAGTCAGGACTAAAATGATTTCCCCACAAACAGAGCAGTGTATGTATACCTTCACATTGTGATAAAGATTACATGCTGCTCCTTCACACTAATTTGTTATTACTCTAAAGGTTAAGATTTGGATCAGTGTCATCTTTTCCTGTGGGTCTTGCTATATCTACTCCCCAAGTGACTGTGAGGAAGTCTTTATTCACGTCCACTTCACTTCTTGAATGAAGGTTATTTGCCAGCTGAAGGAGCCTTCTAGTTTGTGTGTGATGGATGTTACGTGGAGTGAACGCACTAGGGGGCTCAGGTGTGTGTGTGTGTGTGTGTGTGTGTGTGTGTGTGTGAGAGAGAGAGAGAGAGCGTGTTCACAGGAATGAGAAAGAGCGATAGAGGGAAGATGCTCTATGATCTGTGAAGAACTCGCGTGCAAGAGAGAGAGCACCTGAGAGCAAGTCCGGTACTTATGGAGCAGATCCATCAAAATCAGCATGCTGTTAAGCATTAGCAAATAGCCCTCGACCTCTCTCTGCCCCTGAACCACAGTATTAAAAAAAATCACTCCACTGCTGCTGAGGTCGCAGTAGTTAGCTGTAGTGAAGTGAATAAGTGCTAATAAATAGTAGTAGCCTTGTAAGTTAGGGCTTGTGTTATAACTTTGAACTGGTTTTTGTGCTCATTTGAGGAGCTAGCTAACATGATGCCTAAACACACTGTATTCACAATGGAAGGCGCTCCATCCTTGCGCTCAGAAGAAACTTTTTTTTTTTTTTTTTTTAGTTCATGTGAAAGATTTTGGACAAATTTGAGGCCAGCGTTGTTTGCGTCTTCTTTGTTGTAGGCAATAATGCTGCTAACTTGTCCAAAGTACTGCCCGCTTTCTGACAAACATGGTAGACTCTCAGGAGTGTGTTTATATTTATGAAGTGTATTCATATTTGTTCCAATGGTTAAAGTCTACAGTATTTTAACCTAGCTTCTCACTTTATGTAGCAAGCTTATGCTAATGTTCTAGTTAGCCTTAGTTAACTCTCTACTGCATGAATTATTACATTTATATGAAAAATATGTTTTTATGGATTTTTTTTAACTGAATATTTTTTTCAGCGGGGTAGGTGGGGAAAAAAGTGCAATTGTGGAAAGTAGAGTCATATAGTACAGCATATAGTCAAAAGTAACACAAAATGTTTTTGTCAAAGTTAAAGCCCCCTTTTTCCAGTTACACTGGAACAAAGTAGTTTTGTATTAGTGCATTTCAAAAAAAAATTGCAGATAAATTAATTGTTGCCATATAGCAACACCATAGAGTAAAAGGAAAACTAACAAGCTATCTAGCCAGCTGTGTTATTCAATGACCACTTAACCTCACTTTTTCCTCTCTCCCAAGAATTCATTCCTGTTTTGCTGCCAAATTGTGTTTTGTTTTGTTTTTGAGCATGTGCACATGTACGTAACACATCTATTTTTTCTTAGGTCCCCCACCCCCCTTATATTTTTCTATCTTTGTCTTCTTTTTCTCCTTCTCTTTTTTCTTCCTTCTCCCTCCTTATTGTTCTCCAAAGAGAAAGATTGTGGCAGGTTTTGGGGGAGGGGGGTTGGGTCGGTAGATATGGGGGTTATAGGTGGTGGATTGGAAAGAAGAAGAAATAACAACAGCTGCCGTTAATACGGGAATCGTATTTCACATAAACGTTACTGTACACACTGTAAGTGAACAATAGTAAATAAGCAAATGTTATGATGTATGGTGACACTTTCAGTCAGTAGTGAGAGTGTGAGAGTGTGAGTAAGAGATCATTTGGCATCCCTCTCAGGAATTCCATCTTTTCATGCGTAATTAACCAAATTTGATTAGAGATGAACTTGATTTCTGGAGTTGTCGGTTATTGAATGCAAATCAGCCACCTTCTGTCACTAAGATTCATTTTGGCCAGTTATTTAAAAAAAATCTAAGAGCTTGTTCAGGCGATCATGGAGGAAAACCAGGAGTTAACGTACTGTTATTAAAGGCGTGTCCCTTAGATCGAGCTCATCTTAATAGCACTCGAGAGATGTTCGTTTCTCATCCGACGAGTCTGATGATTATTTCATTTTCTTTATTGTATTTCTTTGATGAGTCCTGTGTCTAACATTTATTTCACTCAGCTATTCCACAACCAAGCATGTTTCTGTTCTGTATTTGCTCTGATTACTAAAACAGGAGTAACAGTTTACGGCCTGATGTATTCAGAATTCCGTAATGCATAGCACTTGACAAAACAATATGTACCTCCCTCACAGTGCGACCAACCAAAAGCAATATATATTATAAGTGTTTCCTACAGAAACCTTAAATCTTCACGACTAGAGCTCTGCGCACTGTCCAGAGTGTATGTGTATTATTATGCTTGTGTCATAAACTATTTTTATTAGCCTTCATAACCTCACTCACACATTTTCATTAAGGCAGGCTTTAGCCCTGTTGTACTCTGTCATATACTGTATAATACGTGCTTTCAACAGCCGTGATTCGAATTTAATTGTATGAATTCATTTAGGGATTTAAGGATAGTGGAAGCTCACTGTTAAGGTTCTCAAAAGGTTTAAATCCTGGGATTGAGAGCTAACAAATGAATTGGCTTCCATGGAACTCTGTGCAATGGCTCACCCTGTGCTCTGGGGTATGCAGAAAGACAGGTTTCCATCTGCCCCATTTTACAGAACATTAAACAGATAAAGTTTAAAGGTTGGAACATTTTTTATTTGGGGATTCTAGGATTCTTCATCAGCAAAAAAACACAAAACCATCCACACTTACCACTCTCCTTTATAGTAACCCCAGACTACTCATATGTATATATTAAATCAAATATAATGAACTTTTAAAAAATATAATATGTACAAAAAGGTATTTAAAAAAAAAAAATGAAAGTACATCAAATAATTGCATGCAAGTATCATCAATGAAAAAATAAAATTATTGAATTTTATATTTAATTATTTAAGTATTTATAAATTACTTAAATGTATTATTATATGCAATAGTTTTGTATTATTTTATTTATTATATCTTATGGAACTGCACACTATTTATATTGACGCCCTAGTCTATATAAAAATAAATTAATATGTAGTAGATATAATTGATATCTCCAATTTGGCAATTTCAGTATAAATAAAAAAAAGGAAAGAAAATGTGTGTGTGTGTGTGTGTGTGTGTGTGTGTGTGTGTGTGTGTGTGTGTATCACTTAAAACAATATAAAACTATACTTTATAGAAAATACTGTACATTAAAATATATATATATGTACGTGATGTAATATGTTGCATATAATAATACTGGAATATGTTAATTTATACAGATTAGGTATATTTTGAGAAGGTTACAGATTCAAGTTTGAGTACCCCAATCTATTAAATATTCATTATTTTTATTTATTTATATAGAGCAGGGAGTTAATATACACACGGTACATGTTCACAATGATTAAGATCAGTCTGTTGCATACTACTCGCACCACAGTAGTGCTTATTGTTGAGTTTCACAATTCCACATCATTTATGGAATAAAATACATGCTTTTCAAACCAGTGAAGGACACATTTAAATCAGACCACGCCAAAAATCACATCCATCCCGCCGAGATGATACAGCACTGACGTTTCGGCAGAGGTGAGTTATGGCACTGAGCATCAGTGACCGCGGCGAATTCCATCCTCCCCTGAAGGACCTTTGTGGAAATGGCACGATTAATCCATCAGAAGAGGTGTGCGCATGGCAAGGAGAATTAAATTACCGTGGACTCATATTTATCAAGATTATCATATTTATCAAGCGAGAAAGCTGGTTCAGGATCAGATCCCTCCTGTTTATATGATTGTATCTATCATGATGTGAAATGTGACAGCTGATCCTAGATCAGGTTTTTGATCAGAAAAGGTCCTCTATATGACCCATTCAATGCATTTCTAACAGTTTAAGGTGTGGTGGATTCTGGATGGATGATAAATGTACTTTTAACCCTTCTGTTTCATGTTTATTAGAGAAATTAATGGAAGGACCTTATAGCTAAAATTGAAAGCCTTATTTGCCTTTCATGCCTCAAACACTGTAGTTATATAAGGAGGCTATAAGTGTACACGTGTCATTCTCTTTCAGTAGAGGCGTATCGATCAGACTTGTGCTGTGATCAAGTCTGTAAAGATTTGTACTTGTGCAGTGCAAGGTACGTTTACATACACACACACACACACACACACACACACACACACACACACACGTATCTCTCTCTATTAGTCACTCTGTTGCTTGTATTGCCCATTTATCAGGCACTTAAGAATCAGATAGTATGTTTCTCTCTCCCTCTGTCTCTCTTCCTGTCTATCCCGTATAGTCTCATTGATCGAGGATCATTCACAGGCACTAAATGTACATTATAACAAATGTTCTCTTTGCATTACAATGGAGTGGAGCGCGGTCGATGTGGAGGTCAGGGAATAGAGTTCAGCTACAGCACCTAAAGGGAAGTGAATGAAGAGATGCTGCAGGAGGTGCAGTGAATAAGTGCGAGACTCTATTACTTCAACCTTTAGGAAGAAATAGTTTGTCTAAAGAACAAATTTATGCCATTTTCTACTTCCTCCCAAATTCCACTGATCAGCTGGGATACAGGTTAAAGGTTAAAGTGGCTAACAAGTATTAAATGATATTTCTTTTATTGAAGTTTCCCCTTCATTTTCTCCCTCAATTTGTTCACTGGCCAATTTCCACCCACCATCCTGCTTCAACTATCATACGACAGCTACAACTGGAGAGGGTGAAGGCTTACACATGCTTTCTCCAAGACGTGTTCCAGTTGTTCCAGCATGACAAAGCCCCTGAAGAGATGGTTTGCCAAGGTTGGAGTGGAAAACTCAGAGAGTCCTGCACAGAGCGCTGACCTCAACCACACTGAACACCTATGAGATTGAACTGAAATGCCGACTATGCTTGAGGCCGGCTCACCCGACATCAGTGCCTGACCTCACTAATGCTCTTGTGTCTTAATGAGCACAAATCCACACAGCCACGCTCCAAAATCTAGTGGAAAGCCTTCCCAGAAGAGTGGAAGGTTATTATAACAGCAAAGGGGGGGACTAAATCTGGACTGGGATGTTCAACAAGCACATTGGGCGGCTGTGGCTAGGTGGTAGAGTGGGTTGTCCACTAATCGTAGGGTTGGCGGTTCGATTCCCGACCCTCATGACACCACGTGCTGAAGTGTCCGTGGGCAAGACACTGAACCCCAAGTTGCTCCCGATGGCAAATTAGCACCTTGCATGGCAGCTCTGCTACCACTGGTGTGTGTGTGTGTGTGTGAATGGGTGAATGAGAACCAGTGTAAAGCACTTTGGATAAAAGCGTTATATAATTGCGGACCATTTACACTGGGCATTATGGTCAGGTGTCCAAATACTTTTGGCCATATAGTGTACATGAGCTCATAGTCGCCAAAGATTGGCTTGCTGTGATTGACAGGGAAGAGAGTAATGTATTCATCAGTCCGTCTCACCCAGGGAGTACACCAAATTTTGCTCTCTTGGCTCATCATCTGCCAATTCCCAGTACAATCCTCTGCTCACGTTACTGTCTTCATGGAGTTTTGCTTGTTCTCCCTGTTTCCATATGGGTTTCCTCTGGGTTCTCTGGTTTCCTCCCACTGTCCAAAGAAAACTGGTGTATTGGCTACACTAAAATGACCCACAGGTATGAAGGAATATATGAGTGTGTGTGTACATGGTGTCTGCTATGGACTGATGTACCATCCAGGGTCCAGATCCATGTGACCCTGACCGGGATAAGACAGTTGCTGAAGATGAATGAACTTCCAAATTTCTACTACAGTTGCATCGTATGAGCGTTGGGAGACCTGGTTGGTGTTGGTGGAATGATACATCAGTTGGTCCCTTAGGGACTTTTTTATACAGTTGTTTTTCAACACTTCAATTTGGAAAGACTGTGCAAACGGCTGCATGTGAGCATTCACTCAGTCCTTCTACCAACCCTTTCATGGACCACCATCTGAGATGATGTTCTAAGATCAGTGGCCACAGTGCATGTTAAATGATCAAATTAAAACATAGTAAGCATGTTAAGCTCATGTTAAGCTTATCATTTACCCACGGTCTGTTCTCAAGGCCATTACATGAACAGGAAGCTCTTGAGTATTAAGCCTACAAAAATAAATAGCCATTACACGTCGTGCAAGACCACACACAAGCCTAAGTCTTGTTTATTTCCCCCTGTTGTTTCATGAGCAACTTGTAGCACTTTAACAGACGCCGACGCTGACAGCAGCAAAAAAGTGCTGTAAAATGTCACGGCGACGTTAAATCCAGGCGACAGGTCTTAAGTGGCGCTGAAATTGGGGACACAAGAGACTTTGTAATAATTGTATTGGATGTCACGGGCTTGGGCGTGTGGTGGGGTTTGACAGTATTAATTTAGATGAATGCCTTCTTCCTCCAGAGATACTGTTCGTAATGCCTTGAGGATGAAGTGGTGTAGAGATAGAATGTTATTCATTACCAAATATTATGAAAAGACAAACAGACTGTGCGTTCTCTTGTAGTAAGATCAAACTGTTGAGCTTCCATTCATACACTGTCACAAAAAGTGCCTTCGCTTGTCACTGACACTTGTCAAGGGAACACCTTTGGTCCCTTTTCTTTGTAACTTTTCCCTGGGAAAGTGAATGTAGTGTTCCTTTAAAACTCATTTAAGATACATAATATCCAGTGGAACCTTAAGGACCACAGATTTACACATGATGCGTTTTAACCCTTAGGTAAGGGTTTTCATATTCAGTTTAATTTTTTTTGCTGCTGACTTGAGAAATCTTGGCTTACATCATGGCTTAATAAAAACAGACACCAGACAAAATATATTACAAGCAATAAAATCAACATTAAAAAAGATTAGTCACAGACACAATTATATATATATATATATATATATATATATATATATATATATATATATATATATATATATATATATATATATTTCAATCTTCAACTGTCCAGTTTCAGCCAGTCTGTGCCCACTGTAGCCTTGGCTTTCCTGTTCTTGGCTGACAAGAGTGAAACTTGATGTGTTTTTCTGCTGTTGTAGCTCATCTACCTCAAAGTTTAACATTTTGTGCATTTCTGAGATGCTTTTCTGCTCACCGCGGTTTTACAAAGTGGTTACGTGAGTTACCATTTACCAGTTACATTACAGGAGTTACCACCCTGGCCTTTCTCCTCTGATCTCTCTCATGAACAAGGCATTTTCACCTGCAACACACTGGATGTTGTAAACTCTAGAAACTGTTGGGAAATCATCCCAAGAGATCAGTACTTTCTGAAATACTTAAACCAGCCCATCAAACTCAACCATGCCATGATTAAAATCACTGAGATCACATTCCCCCCTAACTGAAGCTCTTGATCTGTATGTGCATGATTTTATACATTGTGATGCTGCCACATGTTTAACTGGTTGGAGAACTGCATGAATGTGTAGGAGTATTAGTGTTCTTAATAAAGTAGGTGGTAAGTGTATGTGTCTACATGTAGACATTTGAAGAAGTGATGGTAAAATTCTTTCAAAAGCACAGATCACGATTAAGTGACCTATGAATAATTATCCGCTTATGAATGTGTTCATAGAAAGATTTATCAAACTTTGTCGAACTGTCACTCATATGCATGACAACTTGAACAGCAAACGCTGGCTCAACTTAAATCAAAAGCACAGGTCTGGCAAGTTACTCAAGATTGAGTAATATTCATAGGAAAATAAAGGAAGACAATGCTGACACATCCACAGTGCTGAACTGAAAGTTCTGTTCTTGACTTCTAAATGTTTCATTTCAGTAGTGGATTACTGGAATTTTCTATTTTCCTTTCCTTTCTTAGCCTGAGAGTCTTTTTAAAAAATGTGTAAAAATTTTTTATTCTCACTTTGTTGTCTTAACTCTATGCTTCTTTATCCATGACTCATCACTTTAGGTTTATTATCCTAATTGTGTAATCATGTTTCTTCAAAAATATTCTTTAAAAAACGGTCATTCCAAACAAAATACATGTATTTAATTACTAATCTATGTTCTCGTCTCTTCACTCTTCACTCTATATACTACTTAGCAATGGATGCTCTACTGAGCCAGTTTACTTATATAGCATTTGAATAAAAAATAAATAAATAAAATAAAATACAGTATATCCAAATATCATATCAGTTATTAGAACTATAAACATGCAAACCGGAATGCAGCATATTGACATCTTTGGAGATCGGTGTAGAATGTTCAGTGGTCCATGATGAGTGCAAATAAGCGGTGAAATAATGATTCTTATTATGGATGTATAGTAGTTTTTCTGTTTGTTCATTGGCTTCATTAATGAGCTTCCCAATAGGTGGCAGTATAAACACCTGTGTGTGTGTGTGTGTGTGTGTGTGTGTGTGTGTGTGTGTGTGTGTGTGTGTGTATGCATTGTCCTTGAGGTTAAGGTTAAAGGTTGTGTGTAAGCACAATCGAAGTACCACACAAATGTAGTAAAACCAACATGTGCGTCAGGGCGTGTGTGTGTGTGTGTGTGTGTGTGTGTGTGTGTGTGTGTCTGGTAGTTTAACATAACCCACAGTGTAACACCAAAAAATGCAATTAGTCCCGTGATTAGCACTTAATAACATTTGCGCGCATTTTCTCCACCTCTTAATTAAAAATACTGTTTAAACCCATGTTTGCTTTCCAATCTCTCCTTCTCCATTTTATAAAGTTCATCAATTAGATTTGATACCTCCATAAGGGGATGATGTATAATTGCCTTAATCATTTCTTATTCAAATTTCCACCCTGCTTTCTAAAGCATATCCATTTTGCTAATACCGTGTAATTAAAACATGTCATTGCACTACAAGGCTCGAGCTCTAGCCTATTAATGACCATGAAAATTGTTTTAATTAAATAGCCAATTATAGTAAAGTCCAGACTATGAGGAGTGACATTTAAATGAGCTTTAATTTAAATGGCCTTCAGTATTTCTTCATCAGAAGTTTTCACACAGGGAATTAATCAGAGCGAACCAGTCTGCTCTCACTGACACAAAGTACCAGAGGGCCCTTATTTTATTTCTTCAACCAAACTTGGGGAGTAAATGCCAAAATGCTCCTTACTACCCCGCCCCACATACACACACACACACACACACACTGCATACGGTTTGGAATAATAACTATGTAGTAAACTTTGTGTATGTTGATTTGGGATTCAGCCAAGTTGTGATTCATCCAAAACTTCATCTTCATCCATGTCTTAGTCTGGCAACACTTTTTAACAAACTGGTAGCATCAAAGATCTTTGGCGTATCTATTAGCTGGAGCTTCAACATCACCTGGCCTGAGAAGTAATGAATCTATTTCACTCAAAATCTTCTGTAACTAAGCTACATGTCCTTCATACAGTATATTTTGCTTCCGCTGACGTTGTATTTAGTCTCTTCATACCTAGTTGGCAAAGTTCTACTTGTTCTTTTAAAAAAATCACGTTAAAGCTGATGTTTTAAGGTTAAAAACTGTACAGAATGATCCCAGTAAAATCTTAAAATCCAAGTTCTATAACAGACTGTCAAGTTGAAGATCCTCTAACGGTAGACCTGTGATTACACAAAATGAATACTTTCTGCTTACGTCATCCTTCGGTGCGAGCCAGGCTCAGAAAATGGGGTCGCATAAAGAGAAAGGTTCTGTAAACAGTCCCTACGGGATTTCATGATTTTGCGATGGCGGAAATGAACATGAAATCAAGCAAATTTCAGTACAATAATATTCTGAGGATTTTTGTTTAAATTTACCACAGAGTTTCTGCAGATTTGGGCCAAGACACATCATGTGAAGTCATCACAACACACATTCGGAAAAAGCCGTCTTCGATTCACGTGCGTCGAACACGAGTACAGGTGAAAAGTCTGATTTACTAACAAACATCACTGCGAAAGACCGTGTGAAACAATTTTTCTGATTGCAATTTTGCGACTTCAAGTAGTTTTCAGCAAAAAAAAAAAAAAGCACAAAAAAACTGCTAATTGCATTGCAAATTTTGGGAAAAAAAAGGTGACAAAATCATGCATCTTTGCCTGCAACAATCACAAAAAAACCTTCCAGTAGAGTATTTTGTAGCTGTCCCTTGAGTTTTTACATCCTCCAGTGCTGTCCTCATAATTGCTGGCTTTCAGACTCTTTTCTAATTTTCATCAAAAACTTTCCGACACTGACAGTACTACTTTGTCGTTGGTTGTCTTTGTCTTTTCGCATTGTCAGATTATGCATTCTGAGACCAACGACCAAAGAATTCTTTTACTATCTGAGGGTTTTTTTTTTTGTTTTGTTTTGTTTTGTTTTGTCTGTCAAAACAAAATCTGGCCAAAAAAAAAAAATTATAATTACATACAGTGTAAATCTGCATTCAGCCACACTCTCTTAAACCACATCCCCAAATCTAAGAGTCATCACTAAAGAACTATTATATATAGGCTAGAAAAAAAAGCAGAGATTTACAGAATGGACTTTGGGTGCTAAAACCTTCCTTTTCATGTGACAGTCCAAAAAATATAAAAGTAAACATCAGACATTATGATGTCTGAAACACATTTGGAGTAAGTTAAGATACTGTGCATGTTTTATTGTTCCTCCAAACTCATCCTTTAATTCATTTAACTTCTTAACTGTGTATTTTTCCCTCGGCCGGGCGTGCGAGCTGTTTAGAAGAATGAACAGTAAGGTAGTTAAGGTAGTATGCTGTGTGCTTTTGGACACAGCCTCTCCTACACTGCTTGGCTCCTCCTCTCGAGCGCTACAACGGGACAGAGACGAGCGGTCCGGGCGCGCGCTGCTGTCAGTCCTGTGAGCTGCGCTCGCGCTGTCATCATCAGGCTTTGATCGATGCCGTGACTTCACATCGCCGCGTTTCACTTTACAATCAAAACGGACTTTCTAGTGTGTTTAGTAGGCTAGTTTAATCCGCTTTGCCCTTTCTTTTTAATCCTAAAACACTTTTGTGATCATTATATATATATATATATATATATATATATAGCCTATATAAAACAAAGTTAACTCTGAGAGATCATGGCCACGTCGGTTCCTTTGCTTCCATCAGCGCCGCTCGCGCATCACGCGCCGCCTCCGATTTCCATCTCCGCTTCGGCCGGTGGCGGCTCCTCGAGCCCGTCGAGTCTGTCTCCATCGCCGTCGTCGCTCGCTCCTTCGGCGGCTTCGAGCCTCTTCCGCTCGGACCTGCTGCCTTCTGCGAGTCCGGCTCTCCCGGTGGGTAGCGCGCCGCACAAGCCCGCGTATGCCACGCCGTCTCCGGTGGAGAGCACGCCGCGCAACAACGAGTGTCGATTGGTGGAGGTGCGCGGCGCGCGCCTCGCCTCGTTCACCGTGGACGGCCGAGAGCTCATCTGCCTCCCGCAGGCGTTTGACCTCTTCCTCAAGCACCTGGTCGGCGGTTTGCACACCGTGTACACCAAGCTCAAGCGGCTGGAGATCACTCCGGTGGTGTGCAACGTGGAGCAGGTGCGTGTGTTGCGCGGGCTCGGCGCCATCCAGCCCGGTGTGAACCGCTGCAAGCTTATCTCGCGCAGAGACTTCGAGGTGCTCTACAACGACTGCACCAACGCCGGGTGGGTAGCACGCGCGCTTTAAGTTTGCATGCATTGAATGTGTTACAACAACAACAACAACAAAATGTTGCATGACTCATATTTACTAACCTGGACGTGCGTATAGAACTTTAGGCTACATGACCTTATCTGTAAAGTGGATTTAAAAGAGTATCTGTCTCACTCTTTGTCTCATGCTCAACATCGTCTCACGCTTCGTAAATTCGTAACAATTCCCATGAGTCACAGTTTTACAATCCAGATTAAGAGTAGGAACCGGATTATAGAGCTCGTGCGCTCTAAAAACAAACAACAACAACAAAAAAGAAAGAAAAGCAAGTTTTCTTGGAAGATGGTCCATTTTAGGTGTTCTTCAGATTGTCCTACCTGTGAAGTCCTTCAGGAATCTGGTCACAAAGATTCTCGAGACAGCACTGCGTCCTAAATGATCCCTAATTTCAATCATTTCCTAATGAACCCTTTTTCCATTCGCACAACAGTGAATTAAATCCAGTCCCATCAACCTGCTTAGTCCAAATTCGTAAGTTTTTTTTTTTTTTTTTAATGAAGTTCTTTTGAGTTTATTTAGAAACTTTCATTCATCTCTAGTAAGTGTTTTGTCATGTTTTCATGTTGGAGTGTATCCCGGGAACACCGGCTGTGAGGTAGAAATACACCCAGGATGGGATGCCAGTCTATCAGAAGACAATTATAAACATTTTGCTTAGTTAATAATTAACTTTCACAGTAAAATCCTATATCGTAGAACATCAAAAGAGTTAATTCATCACCGGTGTGTATATTCACCCTACTACACGCGGTTGCGTAAACTTTTAAATATAGTACAAACGTCCAGGTCAGTGTGTGTTCGCGCCTTGTGGTAAAGCAGTGTTGATAACGCTTCTATACACATCTTTGGATCTTTTATTATGGGTCATATCAGTGTGATTGATAACACCATGCCAGCTTTAGACCTGCTCTTGAATGGATTCCACTTTGCTGAGCTCGCTGCTCACCATCTGGTCCTTGTCATGGCAGCTTTTTGTCATTTGCGCGTATGGTGGGAATTTGTGTAGTGCAGGTTGGATTGAAAGCAACTTATAACTGATGAACACCCATGAGCAGTATTTCAGACATTGTTGATTCGTTAATAGTGCTGGAAGCCCCTATTCTCTCTCTCTGTCTCTGTCTCTCTCTCTCTGTGTGTACATGATGAAGGGCGACTTGTCTATTTCCGCCTCAATCAGCTCTAATGCCTCAGTATTGATAACATGTCACGGCTTCATTCTGCTCGTCTCCTCTTCACTCAGCGCGCGCTGTTGTTCTTTGCACAGTGAGAGATGTTCTGTTCTTATCTCTTCTTGGAAACTGGAAAAACAACAAAACATGCCTAATTAAAGGTTTCGCCTCCACCTGTAAGCCTACCCAAGCCTATAGCCTATACCCAAGCCTAAGTGAATACTGTGATAATAATTTCATTATAATAACAGACACTAATTATCTCCCAGCATGCAGTTGTAATCCAGTTTACACTATATCAACGCTGCTGTTTTGTTCATTTACAAATGTAATGAGTTCAGCCGTGGGAAAGATAGATTAGAGGTTCAGGGTTGGTAGAGGTTTAGGCTTGCACATGCATGCACGTTTTGTTTAGTCTTGATTTCTGAATTGAAATCATTTTTCCCTCTGAAATCTGTCAGTCTTCACTTTTTTTTGTGGGGGGGGGGGGGGGGGGGCAAATCTGAAAAATTTCATGAGCTGATCTTTGTCTGAATACAACTTCAACGGTTGACCACCAAGGCTGATTTATGAGCTCTTACACCCTTTTTTTTTTTTTTTTTTTTGGGTGTCAGTGGTTTGTAAGACTGAGTTGGCAAAGTAATACAGGCTTTTATTATTCTTTGCAAGACACTTACTGGTACAGTGCCATCAATATATGTAGATTTGCTTGATTTAGACAAAGATGAAAATTGTGAATTTTGTCAGATTTGGTTCAAACGGCTCTATTGCCAAGCGTAGTGAGAGAGGTGTGGATTCAGTTTCCAAACTATAGAGTTCCAGCCCAGAGCCATAAATGTGATTAAAGGGCTAGTGACGACTGTGAAGGGTCCAAGCACTGAAACATAAGTGTGAACAACATCGTAGAGGCTACATTGCAGTATAGGGTCCAAGCACATATATTTGAATCAGCCTTGTTTGCATAAATAAAATAAATAAATAAATAAAAGAACGTAAAATATAGCTGATTTTGCATTTTATTATTGGCCTTACCAAGTGCTGACTGTAACAAATGTCACAAATCAGGCTAGTCAGTTCAGGCCTAGTCATTCTCTTACAGGTTATCATTTGAAGTTAGATAAATGATAAAACAAACAACATGAAGTGTCATATTGCAGGATTTTAAAGTGATAAAGAACATTATCTGAAGTCGCATACCAGGATTATGAACACGTATCTCATTACACCACTGATTCATAACCCAAAGAATAGCAAACTGTATTATCTTTATTGTTGCGTGAGTTCGCCATCAGTTTGGAGTGTTGATCCAGTTGCTTATCATTAATGACCATATAATAAAACCACCATTGTTGTTCAGTGCTACATCAAAACATGTCCTCAAAAACAAAAGGCAAAGGTAATAAGCTGTCGGTAGTTGCACAAATCACATTAGCATGGCCATCATATACCACACAATGATACAAATAGAGCTGAAAATATGCAGCCTACGTCGCGAGAGTTTTCGAGGTGTGTCTGTTACAGTCTTCAAAAGCCCACAATTATGCGTACGTCAGAGTGTGTTAAAATATAGTATTACATATTGCATCGTAAGCTACTTATTACATGTAAGAAGAAGAGTAGCCTACAGTATATCTTTAAACAAGAATCCATCCACACACCGATCCTTATTCATCAACGTTGCACAGAAAGAAATGTCAGGGAAAATGAGTTAGAGGTGCTTGTCTTTCAGGATGCTGAGAATGAAGATTTGTGTTGTCGTTTAAAAAAAAAAAAAAAAAAAAAAGGCCTAAAATGATATTATGATATTATGTAGGTGTATATAGACAATTATGCAGGTGTATATAGACAATAATATATAATGATATTATGTAGGTGTATATAGACGATTATGGAAGTGTGCTGAAGTTTTTTTTGTCAGGTTGACATCAGGTTTATGACAAAACTAATATTCATATTAAAACTTGTATTAAATTTAAATAAAATCAGATTTTTTAAATATGTATACACACACACACACACACACACACACACACACACACATATATATATATATATATATATATATATATATATATATATATATATATATATATATAAATAATCTGATACTTTATATACATATGTACATGAATATGAGTGTAATGCAACCTGCATTACATTTTTAGTAGCAATGTAGTGGAAGCAACATCCAAATTAAATATGGAGGAAACCATATTTGAATGTGTTAAAGTGTCTGTTGTTATTAATTTAAGTTGTCACTCAGTGGCAAGAGGGTGTTCACAAAGTGGAACAAGAACCATAAAATTAAACCGAGCTGATTAAAAACCATTTGCCTACGTATGATACAAGTAACTCATTCCGCCACAGTGTGTCATTTGTATTTGGTGTGATTTTGTGCCGCTCCTTTTTTTGGTGAGGTGACAAAATTTTCACTCGTCATCACGCAAGCATTTGAATGTTTAGCGCACCATTTGAGACAGGGGCATGAAGCGTGTCATTTTTACTTAATCGGATACTAAAGAAAGCATTTTTGGTTGAACAGTGCTCGTGAGAAGCCACCTATCCTTTGGGAGGGTGGTTTAATGACTGGCCCAGACTGTCTAGTTATCTTCATTCTCTCTCTCTCACTGCTCTTTGGTAGATGTTAAGTGACTATGACACGAGTCATCAAGAACAGACTGGAATGCCTGATAGGGTGAAATCGCACCTCTCTGCTCCTGCACATTCCAGTTACAGCTAAATATCGTCGCGAAAGGAGAACCCGATTCTCCACAGAAAAATTAATTAACAAGGGGCACGCTCGAAGTGTTTCTTTTCCCCCGCTCTTATCCCTTCCTCTCCTTGTTGAATTACAGCCTAATTGTATTAATATTTTTCTCCCCGGGAGGATGAAAAGATCATCTGACGATTGCAGCTTTTCGAAATTTGTATCACCACTTTACGATTAAATTATGCAAATCAGCTCGTCTCCCCGGGCCCGGATTGGCTAATTAGGACGGATATGGGGTGAGGAGTTGTTCGGAAACGTGAGCCGAGTCTTGGCCAAACGAGCAGAAAATTGAAAACGGCCAGGCGGAAAATTTTAGAAGGTTCTTTTTTTTTTTTTTGGCATGATTATTTAATCCTGTCCTCGCTGTTTCAGTACGCTTGTAGTTCCCGTTTTTGGCTTGCGTGGCTTAGGTGGCAGAATCACAGCTTAGAGCTAAAACATGAGAAGACAGCTACAGAGACAGTGTCAGAAATTCATCTGTTTTTTCATCAAGAGGTGAAATTTGACCTTTACGATGGCATTTTTTCAAACCTTATAAAAAGACAGTGCACAGCATGAGAGCAAAGCACCCAGTCACCCAGTCTTCACTTTTTTTTTTTTTCCCCATCACTATTTTTTCTCCCTTATTGTCTCACATCTTTGTGAGCTGCTGCTTAGGCAACATTATAGGAAGAGACCTAACATGTATATATTTAATTGGATAGCAATGTTCTGGTTGACATGACCATTCATGTAGAAGACCATTCTTCCCACCAAGAGACCACACATCATGCTGTCTACTGTATATCAAGAGAGATGTGGATTAACAAGGATTTAATATGACTCACTTTTGAATCATCTTGCTTCGTTGTTAACATGACACCAAACCTCCATCCATCCATCTATCCATCCATTTTCTCTTATCCCACTGCTTATCCTACACAGGGTCACGGCGAGCCTGGAGCCTATCCCAGGGAACTCAGGGCACAACTCGGGGGACACCCTGGACGGGTGTCCTAACCCTAACCCTATCCCACACACTCCAGACAATTTGGAAATGCCTAAAATGCATGTCTTTGGACTGGGGGGACGAAACCGGAGTACCCAGAGGAAACCCCCTGAAGCATGGGGAGAACATGCCAACTCAAAACATGCATTTTATTATTCGGTTATTGATCTATGAATTATTTAGTAACTACCATGAATTTTATAGTAAGTACAGTATAACTCGGTAAAATATGTAATGCAACTCAGACCCGCTGATGGTAACGAAGTCTTAGATAGTTGCACCACACAAGAGGCTCCATTTGAATAATAAATAAATAAATCCGCATCGAAAGGTAATGGGTCAGATAGACTTGGAAATGTTACACAAAGAGGCTAAAAACGCATTCCGACGTTTTCCTTAAAGCTGGACCGAATATACTGACATATTGCATGTTTATTTAAGGGTTAGTTTTTGCGTCTGCGTTGAACATTTCCGAGCCCTTTTCTCTAACAGTCTAGGGGACTTTTGACAGGGAAGTCCTTGCTTGTTTCTAACCCCACATTAGCCAGCTCTTCAGAAGGAAAGTGAGAGAATAACTGATCCTAGACTTCTGTGTCATGGTAACGCTGATGTGTGATGGAGACTCAAAAGTGACTCATATTGACTCAAGATGACACGCCGCCGCAGATCCCTCTAACATCATGTCATCCGAAGCATTCCCGAAATAGACCATAAAAGGAAAAGTACTTACAGGAAAATGCTGCAGTGATGTTAGGTGGGCTAATGAAAACACACACACACACACACACACACACACGCACACACACACACACATATATATATATATACATTTGTTCGATTTCTTTCTCACAGTTACTTATTCACTCACTGACCCTTGTTAACACTCTCTCTCATGTACTCTCTCCCTCTCTTTCTCTCTCTCTCTCTCACTCTCACAGACGCGCACACACACACACACACACACACACACACACACACACACACACACACACACACACATATACTCTCATTCACACTAGCAGTGACCCAGTGATATTGCTGCCTAATGTGATGCTGTCCTGGCCGCAGTCTTAACTATTATGCATTAAATCCAGGCAATTACCTCAACGTCTGTGTCGGAAAGGCACATCCTCATCACTTCATCTGCTGCACCATCTTTATACCTCTATCTGCCTGCATTATCTAAATGCCCTTTGTGCTGACTCAGTCCATCTCCAGTCATTTATCACTCGTATATTCTCACTCTTTCACACTGATCCAGGATCAGATTCACCTGCTGAACCCATACCCTCGCCTGCCATAACACGAACCACGCAACTGAACTCAGATCAGGCTTTAACGAGGATGTTTTGTTTTAGCTCTTTATTTTTTTGTATATCAGTTCCTCCAGGATCTTGCAATCGTAGAAAATAGCGCAAAAATCAAGAAAACACCGCAATGTTCATCACGACGCGCGTACAGCGAATTCATGTGCGTCGAAGACGAGAACAGCTAAGAGGTCTCAATTCCCTACAAACATCACCGCGAAAGACAGTGCAAAACAATTTTGCAATTTCGCCAAATTCAAGTAGAAGCCCACACTCAAAAAAACCACAGAAAACTGCATCGCAAAGTTTTGAAAAAGAATCACAAAAAAACTCTGTGAAATCCTGTATATAGATACACATATAATACCTAGATAAGTGCCAGAAGGAAATTTCAAGCGGATGGTTACTGTAAACGATGGGCGACTCAGGAAAGAATCAATATGACGCAGCTACTAAGCTAGCTAAACAGTCTACTAATGTAATAGCAACATAGCTAATGCATTTTCTCCAGCAAACACCTGATATTCCTTAACCTAATGCATTTCCGTTTTGAAATTTTCTTTTCAGCACATTTGTTTATTTTCCATATGATTGAGTCACTTTACTTATATAACTGAAGCAAGCTAACCTAGAATTGGCTAGCTAACTTCCTGGGTAATTGGAGTCCTGCTAGACAATACAAGCACAAGCTAATGTCAGTCACACTCATAACACACAACACAATGAAATCATTTTATTTATTTATTTATTTATTTATTTTTACAAAGAAAGAAGTTCAAAACGTAGCCTTGATTAAAAAACAAAAAAAAAAGTGCAGCATATAGTCGATTGCAGTCAATGATCAGAGTTGTTCTTCTTTTCTATCGCTTCTCTAGCATTTCATCGTAGCTAGCCGTCATGCTATCTTAGCACTAGCCTATAACTCGCCTCCTCACAGATTTCGAATTGGATCACAGATCTGACGATGTGAGCTGAAAACTGTGATTAATTCCTCCTCTATCTTATGCAACATTGATGTGAAAGATTAAAGCCCCGCCCTAGACAGCCTCTGGAGTACATGCCATCAATAATGTTTACGTATTGCCCCTGTAAAGAGGGTTTTTGACTGACACTAAAATCTCCTTGCATTTTTGCATCATCGTAACTTTATCTGCCCAGTGTGTGTTCTTCACGATATAATCTTCTATTCTGCACAAGCTGTTGAAGCCATTAAAGATGCATCCGCTATAATAAAGGTCTTGGATGTCCATAAAAGACATTTTGCTCTCAGCAGATTTTGCAACTCATAAGCCGTAAAAAAGCGCTTACGCCGCTCACTTACAGTTCCGCCGCATTTTACTTACAATCGGCAGGTGCTTTTTTATTTATTTGTTTATTTATTTATTTACCCGTTTATTTATCTATTTATTTATTTAGCAATCATCTTTTCTCAGAACAGGCTCGGACTTCCAGAAAGTCTTAAATGGCCGAGCGATGCATCATACCTCATCAAGCATTGTGAAGTGACTTTTCTATCAACGTTCAACCTGCACACTGCTGTGTGTGTGTGTGTGTGTGTGTGTGTGTGTTTGTGTGTGTGCATGCATGTGTGTGTGCATGCGTATGTGTGTGTGTGTGTGTTTGTGAACTGACTCCAGCGTTAGCTTTGCTGAAATCTTCAGTAGTACTACAAATGGGACATTTGTGTACTAAAACAGCAGAGATACAGCAGTTAAAAGCTTTAATTTTGAAATATGTGTCAGTGTTAGGGATGTGATTATCATTTGTATGCCAGTTTACCACAAGAGGAATGACGCTGATACCGAGATAAAGTTTGGACAGTTGTTACCAGGATCCTTATTCTGGACAAATTCAAAGGAAAGGAAAATAGCAAACATAACCAAACAATTATTTTTGTCAATTGTATTTATTTTTGCTGTTTTAAGGAAAAGACGTAAAGCATTGGTCAAGTTTGTTAGCGAGACAGCTAACTTTAGTGATAATAGGTTATGTGCTAGCTAATGTGTGGTAAAAACTTTTCATTAAAACATTAAAAGCAGTAGCCAAGGCTTGTAGCAAAGTTAGCTAATGTGCGGTAAAACTACTTTATTAAAATATTAAACACAGTAGTCAAGTTTTGTAGCAAGCTAACTAATGTGAGGTAAAAACTGTTTTCATAAGAGATTAAAAATAGCAGCCAGGTTTGCTAGCATGTCAGCTAATGTGACGTAAAGCTCTTTCATTAAAACATTAAAAGCAGTAGCCAAGGCTTGTAGCAAAGTTAGCTAATGTGAGGTAAAACTACTTTATTAAAATATTAAACACAGTAGTCAAGTTTTGTAGCAAGCTAACTAATGTGAGGTAAAAACTGTTTTACTAAGACATTAAAACCATTAGCCAAGTTTGCTAGTGAGACAGCTAATATTAGTTATAATAGGTTAAGCATTTAACATGATATGGACATTTTATATCTCGAGGTGTGTCATCTCTCTTCCACTTATATACAGAAATCGAAACAAATGTTATATTGCATATCGTCCAAACACTCAAGGATCCGATTAGATCTGAAGGAGAAACATTGGAGACCTTGGTGGTAGGTAATAGCCAACTATTGATTGATATTGAAGTGTTTGCTTTCTCAGGGGTATTTCACGCACACGCACACACACACACACACACACACACACTTTTCTGCATCTCTTTCCTGTCTTGACCTTCATGTTCACCCCTGAGGAAACATGATCCAGCATCAGTCAGCACAGTCGATGCTTGATTCTGTGGAGCTTAAACATGCATCGAACAGAGGCTTACAGCAGGGAGATGGAATCGGGGTGTGTGTGTGTGTGTGTGTGTGTGTGTGTGTGTTTGTAGATTGTAACCCATCAAGCTTGTATTGTCCTTCCAGCCTTTAAGTTCTCCCGTGTGTTTTCCATCTGGCATTACACATGGCCTTGGAGTTTGTGTTGAATAGACCCGGTGGAAGCAGACACCCGATGTATGCGTGTGTGTGTGTGTGAGTGAGTGTGTGAGTGAGTGTGTGAGTGAGTGTGTGTGTGAGTGAGTGTTTTGATCTTTCTAAGCCTGTCGACTCCAGCGAAAAACCCCGCAGCAGCTGCCGAGACACCCGATAGCCCTGTATGCCACATTAGAAAAGAAAGCGTGATCGTGTTCTAGAACAACGGTTTGGTACAGATGATGTCTTAGTCACAGTGTGTGTGTGTGTGTGTGTGTGTGTGTGTGTGTGTGTGTGTTAGGGACGTGGGTGGACAGTAGTACTGATGTGAAGGGTGGAAAATATCACCTGACATGGAACAGTGAAACAGGCATTATTAATGTCTTTCATGTTTGTGTGTGTGTGTGTGTGTGTGTGTGTGTGTGTGTGTGTGTGTGTGTGTGTGTGTTGCAGTCAAACAAAGCTCAATAGCTTCTGTCAGTGCTCAGCATGTGGTGCAGAAATTTGCTATCCAGGAAAAAACTCCAAATGTCAGCACTCCAAGTGTGTGTGTGTAAGTGTGTGTAAGTGTGTGTGTGTGTGTGTGTGTGTGTGTCTGATTTCTAAAATAGCTCTTTCGTTATTACCATTGTCTCTTTGTCACTTAATCCTCAGTTTGCCTGTACTGACTGTCGACTATAAACAATGACAAGCAGCTGACAGATCACTTTTATTAGCTATGTGCCGTTACACGCAGATCCAGGATCAGTTCTAAACCCTGTGTGCGGCATTACGAAAAAAAGAGCAAGACTGACCTGAGATCAGCGTTACACAAGCAAACATAAGCGCTAGTTTAGTTTAAGCCTGAGGCCGTTAAACTGCTCTCGCTTTGTTCAGCTTTCACTGTATGAACCACCTGCGGGAAGCAGCTGCTCCTACACGGGACATGTGTTGATATTAAATTATAACTGCTTAAAGGAATCATTTGGTAAAAAAAAGAAAATCATTTACACAATCAACACAATCTGCCAAGGCATGTTTTGGGTCTGATATTTTGCTTCGCTGCTTTTGTACTGGAGTTAGGAGGCTAAGTGAAATTTGTCTCACCCAAAATCTTTTACAGTTTTAAGTCTCGTCCTCTTATTTTTCACAGGGATATTCTGTGTTAGCTCATTTTATGGATCTATATTATATTATATTATATTATATTATATTATCATCAGCTTTCAGGCACACACACACATACACACACACACAGAGGGCCTTAGGGGACCTCAGAATGATCTTGAATTTCACTGAGGAACAAAAAACCAAATTCTAGTCGTCCAAAATGGCCGTCACGTCACATGGTTCAGTTGCGCGTCGACGTTTTGTTGATGTTTATAGATTACAGGATGTCATACTATGTCCAAAACCATAAAACAGCTTGAGAGTTGTGAATGAATTATGTATATTGATGTGTTTAATTGCTTGTTGTTTTAGGCTGCGGTCACACCGGGCTTTAGTGCTCCATTGACTTCCATTCAAACGCATCCGAAAAACGGCGGCCCAGAAACGCCAGCTCGCGTGTAGAATTTCCGCGCTGCGTGACGAAAGTTCAGATTCGGTGAACTCTGACCTGCATAATCGTATTCACGTGAAGACGTGTGACGAACAGATGATCGCGACGTCACTGTGTGACCTTTTTAGTTAAAAAACAAATCAAAAAATAAATTCAAAAAAGGAAGCGCTAATTTTTAGCAGTATCGAGCTATCCTGTATTTTACAACACAGCTTTCAAAGATTATAAAAGCAACTTATGTGTGAAGCAGCGAAAGTTTTGACCGATGATGTCATATCCTGTTCCCGCCCATATTCAAAGCGGCGTCCGACAAAAATACGCGTGCTTAAAACCTAGTCTGACCGCAGCCTTAATCCTAACAAACAGTGCTGTCCAAGATAGGTCAGCCGCTAGAAAAAATTTTGGAAAAAAACAAACAAACAAAAAAACTAAGAAAACGCCCCCTCAGCTTGGAATTCTTCCTCAGAAAGTTAGGGAAGTGTCCTCAACCCTGAGTACAGCGTACTGTATATCCTCGTATCAACATTCAGTAAATGAAATATCACTTCGCTACTTAAATAAGTAGGTTTACAATAGTATTTACTTTAGATCAATCAGCATAGACATGTTCGTGGTTAAATCTGTAACACTGACCAGTTTATTAGTCTTATTAGTTTTGAGGAAGTAAACATCATAAACTCACTAATGAGCACTAGTAGTAGCTGGCTAGCTTGTTGCTTATAAAAACATACGCTTTCATGGAGGCGTCCACGTTTGTTTGTAATTTTTCGTACAACCCCTCGCACGTCCGGGGTTGGGGGATCGATGTGTGCCGAGTCTGCGTGTTCTCCCCGTGCTTCGGGGGTTTCCTCAGGGTACTCTGGTTTCCTCCTCCAGTCCAAAGACATGCATTGTAGTCTGATTGACATTTCCAGATTGTCCGTAGTGTTTGAATGTGTGTGCGATTGTGCTCTGCGATGGTTTGTCACTCTGTCCCCCGCTACGTGCCCCGAGCTCCCTGGGATAGGCTCCAGGTTCCCCGCGACCCCGTGCATTATAAGCGGTACAGGAAGAAATGTTTTGTCATTTTTGATATATGCTGGCACATAATAGGTGACCATAATGAAAAAGTTTGGATTTCACAGCCAGTTAAAGAATTATCTGTGGTTTGAGGAAGATATTTACGGTATAGTTTTTGAGGTACTTGTTAGTAACGTTCCCATAGCTTCAGTAGACAACTAAAGAAACAAATGCTGCCTTGGCTGTATTTGGTTTAAGATTGTGCGGATTTGAAGTGAACTATCCCTTTAACCTTATCACGGATTGCAATATTATGACAATATCAGGTTATAACACCTGCAACTCTTTCATGGTGTGAAGGATGTAGGCGATACTTTGACAGATTTGTCCAAAATTATAAGACAGAGGTCTCTATTCTTTCTGTATAAGACATACTTTATCTTGGAAGCGAAAAAGCCCTACACAAGACGATAATTTATGTCCATAACAATTATAATAAAAGTATCCAGCTTAACAATATTGTATGTTCAGTATTGCTATATGGAATTTTTTTTATACATAATGTACAGTATGTAAGAGATTATTGGTTCATCTCACATTTACACACACACACTCGGTCTAGCCTTTGCCCGGCAGCAGTCTTGCTGCGGTTTTCTTACCGCTCTGTATAACCTAGCTGAATGTGACCTTAGTAAAACACATGGGGTTGAGATTTAATCGAGATTCAATTTTCCATCTGGCTGCTAATGAAGCATTTTTTAGCTCCATTACCTATTAGCACCGGTCGCTGTTTACCGTTTAATTGCGCTCCTGTGTATCGTGTGTAGAGAAAAAAATGACCATTTTGTACCTACACACGCTCGCTCGCCCAAGGAATTCAAACTGACCGATTCGAATCAACGCACCGGTGTCAATATTAATGATTCAGAACAAAAGTCTGATTCTACACACCCAGTTTCTAGTAGTATTTATTATTTAGATACGTTAGTGAAAAGTTCTAGTGAAGGCGGCTCACACTGGCCTCACACTCCTCACACAAACTCCAGTCACACTGTGTTGTGCTGATTCAGTACAGTATGATTCAGAGTTGTTTCATCTTCTTAATCATGTTATGGATTGAGATGGGCATCGTATCGCTATAGACGGACAGATACACACGCCAGTGGTGGAGATTATGGAATAACGGAGAAGGAAAGGGACACGACTGAAGACCTTGAGTATGAGGGACGTAGTGAAGGGCACACGGACGAGTCAAACCTCCGACCCCGTTATTCATCACGTAGAATCCTGACCCACTGAGCTGCTCTCATACAGAAACAATAGGGCAACAGAAATATGTCCTGCTAAATACTCTGTGTGTGTGTGTGTGTGTGTGTGTGTGTGTGTGTGTGTGTACTACATTCTGGCAGTAGGAAAGTGAGCCAGCATGGAGTAGAGGAGGGAAAGACGTCAGAGGGAGATTTTAATTAAAGTATGAAATGAGAGGTCACGCGTTCTGACCCCCCTCCCCCATCCCCCCTCACACACAAATACACACATACACAAGTATACACACACACATGCACACACACTAGTGGTTCCCCCCATCTCTCGGCTTGATGACTTTTCCATGAAAGGGTTTTTCATTATTTCCACCTCAGGGAGTCTCAGTGTTCCGGCTCCCTCTGTAGTGCACAAAAATCTGGATTGTGATTGTGATTGTGTGTGTGTGTGTGTGTGTGTGTGTGTGAGGGGGTGTGTGTTGAAGTGAGGTGATGTTTTTGACTTGGTTTGATTATTAACACACCATTCTGCTTGTTTGATCATAAAGGCACAGACCCTGGCGTGCACACACACACACACACACACACACACACACTCACAATGTTGCATAGTAAGAAGTGATGAAAACGGTTCATTAATTTTACGGGTTGTTTCTCAAACATAAACTGAATTAGAGTGCTTAGCTTCAGACTGAATTAGAGTGAATGAAATGAAATGCAATCCTTTCTCAAACGTGTTGATGTGAAGTATTTACATTTATTCGTTTAGCAGGCGCTTTAATCCAAAGTGGTTTAGCAGAATTCATTGCAGTGTTTCGGATTCTGCTCGTTGCGTGTTACTTTTACCACAAGGAGCTGCATATGAATTTCATTGTACAGCTGTGCAATGACAATAAAGGCATTCATCCCTACATTCATTCATTCAAACACATGAGCGTTACGATTTTCGGCACCATGTTCTCACCAGAACAGAACCTGTAATCCGATCTCATTTCCTCAGCAACATGAGCCAGTTTGACAGAATTTCTGTGAGGGTTTTTAAAGGTGCAGTCAGTGACTTTTAAGGTAGACACTTTTTTTAATATCATGATATAATAGGATTGTTTACAAACTTCAGCAACACAATAGTGCTGAAAAAACTGTCTATAATAGTGTTATTACGGATTTGCAAAAATAAGTTAAAGTCCCCGTGAAGTGCCTTGAAACGCACAGCGTTATTTGATGTGTTGATGTGTGGACATATTGAATGGCTCCTCCCCCTTGTTTAAATAGTCAATAGTGTTTAGCTTACCTCACAGCGCCGGGCTAAGCTGTACTCGACAGTTAGTACTGGATTTTTATAAGGTTGGGACTTCCGATTCTAGAGAGCGTTTGATTG
>NC_030441.2:14329621-14482121 GCF_001660625.3 Ictalurus punctatus | reverse complement strand
TCAGGTTGTTTCAGGAGCAGATGTTATTCTGGAGAAGGTCAGAGGGAATTGTGGGAATTACTGAAGTCTCTGTATAGATTCACAGCACCCAGAGGAGGTTTTGGTTAGTTTATGTTTGTCCTGAAATAGTGTGTGTGTGTGTGTGTGTGTGTGTGTGTGTGTGTGTGTATTGGAAAAAACTCTGTTTGTAAGATGTTTGCTGTAGTATTATTTCCGTGGCTGATATTTCCTGTTTTGTGTGTATGTGTGTGTGTGTGTGATGAGAATGGGAATGTACAAGTAATGTTTGTATGTAAGACAGATGTTTAACCTCTCTCTCTCTCTCTCTCTCTCTCTCTCACACTCTCTCTCTCTCACTCTCTGAAGTTCACAGCACTATTTACATAGCTTTCATTACACACTGCAGCACAGACTGCAGCATAAATAGTGGCTTATTTGGGCAGCGGCTTTCACACAGAGACCTGATAAGGGCTCCAATTACGGCCCATCGTGAAGCAACTTCCTGTTTGAGGTCTGAATAAGAGATGTTTGTTTCTCGCCTTCCCGCTTTGACCCTGGGGTAAACCCCCTCTGTTTCCTCAAAGGGTCGTTCCACTCAAATTTGTGTGTGTGTGTGTGTGTGTGTGCGTGCGTTAGTGGTTGTGTGTTATTAATATGAAAATTGAAATAATACACTATTCAGGAAAGGGCAATGAGAGGTTTCAATGTCTTTTGTTTGGAGCTTCCTTAAAGAGAAATTTTGTACAATGACACTTACATTATTCATTTGGCTGAAGCTTTTATCCAAAGCGACTTTTAAATGAAAAAGAGGGACTGTGACTGGACCAGATGTCCAGTCTCATGAATTGGAGAACTGAAAATCGGTTGAAATATAAAAATTGGTGTTCTGACAGTCTATTTACAAAAAAAATAAATAAAAATTCTCATTTTAATTTTGTAGTTCATTACTTGCTGGAAAATGCTTAAAAAGATTTGGTGACTCACTCTGTACTGGTCTTATGTTCATCCAGTTAAATTCCCTGTGAATCATCTATGTCCCACCTCTAGGGGCGGGTCTTGCTCAACAGTAGCAGCTTTGTTAGCAGCAAACATGGTTCGTTGGTGTATTTTTGGCTGTGTGTCAGAAAATGCCTTTCTGTTTCAGAAGGAAATCTGTCAACATACAGAATCAAATCACTGCTCTCAAGTCATTTCATGGGGACTTTCCCAAACCAATTTGAAGAAATAAAAAAAAAGATTCATGGCTATTCATTAACATACACATACCTTCTGTGCCTGAGTGAAAGGAAATATCTCTCCATACCAGAGTACTTCAAGTAGTATACGTAAAAAAGAAAAACAATGTTTCTGCATCTCAAATGCCGTTCTATGCGCTCTATTATTACTTTATACAAGTATGTAGTGCGAATTCAACACTAACATTTGCCGATAGGAAATGACTAGAGGTGCACCGATACTAAATTTCTCAGCCGATTCCGATAACCGATTATTCAGAGTGATATCGGCCGATACCGATAACCGATACCGATAGTTCTGCCTTTTATGCCTTCTTTTAATTTAATAATGATTAATTCCACATTTCTGAAGGAAATGCAAATAATCACGTTATTCTCTCCGTTTCAACGAGTTGTTTCACAGTAACTGGAATCATAAACAGAAAACACATTACTCTAATTAACCTGAACTAAATTCTGAAGATTACAGTAAGATTTCTTAACTTATTGAATGTTATTAATTCATATTAACACTGACTGAATTCTAAAAAAAACCTCCTGTTAGTCTCACATTCACTCTCCACAAACAAAAGCATTTCTACTTCATTATTGACAAAAGCAATGTATACTTTTTTGTCAACTCCTCTTCATTTAAATCTTTCAACGGTGTACTGGCCCTTTAATTCAACGCGAGAAGCTCGAGCAGCGCGGGGAACATTTTTTTTTACATTTGACCCGGTGCCGGAACTCCCGCTTCACTGCTGCTCACTTCCGGTGTAAAATTTGATCAGTGCAGAGATTACAGAGATTACAAACTGCAATTCTGTCGTCATTCCACACAAGAGACATCATCTTTACACACAGCACAAAATCCATGTGTTTTCTCGCCCTCTTTTGATTGACGGGATATAATCGGCCCTGATCATCGGATGTTTTTAAACTATTGGCTGATAGCATGAAAAATTGCCTTTAATAATAATAATAATAATAATGATGATTATAATCGGTATCGGCCGATACATCGGTGCATCTCTAGAAATGATAAATTACCACATGTGTGATATGTCACAACACTGACGTAGACAGCATAGACCAGCATCCACAGACATGAACAAACATCCAAAATGTCTGGTTTAAACCCTTTTCTCCTAATTTCTCTTATGGCTTCAAACGTTTGTAAAGGCAAAACATACTGAAAAAAGAGCTGGGCGCAAAGTGTCCAACAAATCACATTTCACCTGAGTCAAACTTCATCTAATTGACTTTCCCCAGTGTGAACACTTTCCCAGTATGTCTCCGGCTGTATGCTGTTGTACTTCATGCTCTCCCAATTTAGTCATCTGCCAATTCCCACATCCTATCAGGTTCTCCCCTATCACACAACAACCAGGGAGGGCAAAGGCTAGCATGTGCTTCTTCTGAGACACGTGAAGCCACTGCATCTTTTTGAATCTTTTCATGTTATGCCACACACGGACGAAAGTGCTATCTGCCCCCTTCTGCATACACAGAGCTCACAGAGGCCCACAATTGGCCAATGTGTCATTGTTGGATTCGATCTCACCGTCTCCTTACGATGAGGATAGGCAGCATGCTTTTCTCGTGTTCCCCCACCTAGGAGCTCCTAAATAGTATGTTCAAATAGCACACCACCTACCATTACGCACAGTACAGTGGTGTATATTTACTAGGGTACAGTTTACTACAGTGCAATTTAGGATGTAAATATGACTACGTTTAAGCAATATGTTTGGAATTACAATGATTTGTGTTGCAAATATATATCTAGCTGAAGCGTACAAGAAGCAAATGATTAAAAATGGTTCAAATTTGTTTTACAAGACCATTTCATATAATAAGCTATCATAAGACATAATAAAGGAATAATAATAAAGACAGAATAAATAACATATAATAAGCTAGTTGATGTTGTGGTTCAACAAAAAGACATAATATAGACAGAAAAGGGCGCAGAAGCATGTACACTTTAACCTTCATTTAAGAGATCTAGATTCTATAAGCAAATCTCCAGTGCACCCAACCCTACACACCCCACTCCTTCCCCTGGCAATCTGGCTTGGTGTGTCAGGGCGTTACAACCTGAAATTTGGGAACACAGGCTGAATTGTTAGAAAGGAGGTCAATGGAGAAATCAGTTTTATTAATGGCAGGGACTTTGCATGGTTTTTCAAGTATATAGAGAATGTAGCTCGTATGTCGCTCATACGAGAAAATGCAGAACAGACACCGAACAGCTAGGGTTCTAGGTAAGGTTATGGAAATGTGTGTAAATTTTATTGCTCGCCCATAGAGTTTTACATTTATTGATTTGCATTTATGTGAGGCAATCAGAATACAACCCAGTCAAAGAGCTTGAAAGGCTAAGGGTTGAAGGTCCTGTCCTCTTTGTAAGTCTTGGGATTTGAATTCATGACCTGCTGGTCATCACAATGTAACCTTGATGTGTGAGCTAACAACTGAGCTTATTATTGATGTGTGAGCTAACACTGAGCTTATTAATAAGGGTCAGAGATACTGTGAGGGGAAAAGTTGCACTTTATGTAAAAATGGATGTCTACGTGTTTAGAGGAATAGGAGACCAAAGAGAGTGTAAGGAAAGAGCTGTTTAATATGCAGAGTTAATGAAGCAGTGAATTGGAGACAGGTGTGTGTGTGTGTGTGTGTGTGTGGGTGGATGTGTGTTCACGCTCAACTAGGACATGTCTCTCCCTACCACATGCAGAAACAACAAATATTATATCGGGTTAACTGCTTTTACAGAGCTTTCACCGTGCACGACGCTCATCACAACACTTTCTACGCTCATTTAGGTCACTTCCTGTTCGCTTGAAATAAACAGGAAAACAAACGATTCCTTCTATTTTAAAATGAACCGACCGGCTTGCAGTGTTTTTGCCGAACATATGGAAATTGGATCAAGTGAAGGTCAGGTCTCATGAATAGGACAGAATGTCCCATGAAGTTAATAACAATAAACAATTAGACTGTTTTTTTTTTTCTCTTCGAAACAGAAACCTTAGCTATGACTCTGGCGTGATTAAGCGTCTGAGTTTAAAGGACAGCCGTAAAACATTTACCACGGAATCTGGATAATTTAGCTCATATCGATGAGAAACACGGTTGTGTTTGTTGTGGTTGTTATGGAAATCCTTTTTCTAAGCAGTTATTAAAAGACAACATGGTGTGCCGTTATAGGAAAGGAATCAGTTTGTCATGAAAAGAGAAAGCCAAGCGTCCTCCGTCCTCAAGATCTTACTGTGTCAGAAAACTTAAGCTACAACTCTTTCTTTAAAAAATATATTTTTTATAAAGCACTTTCACTGGGGACTCCTTCCCAGAATAACCATCTCTGTACAGAAAACAACGATTACTAGTCCTTGTGTAAGTTCTTACTATAGAAACATATTAGAATGAGTGCATTAATCTAAACCTTGAAGCCAGAACTCCTGTCAGAGCTGCTGTTAGAGAAAACGAGTCAACACCTTCTGACCAATCAGGATCGAGCTCAGAATATTACAATGCGAAAAAGCTGAGCTCAGACACAGAAATTCAGCTCGTGTCTAAAAGTGATAAATGTGAGCTAGTTTACAAGCACTTATCTAGTCATCTAGCTATTTGGAATCACAGGAGGACATGTGGGCGGATCCAATTAGCATATTTAGACATATTCATAGACGCTTGAATTTTTAATATGGGTAAAGGGGTAGGCCATTCTTAGTAGCGTCCTGAGCATTAAAACATATTGAACAGTTTATTATTTGACATAAATTATTTCAAATGTTTCAAATGGCACGTTCAGGGATTCTTTAAGAACTGCGCCATCTGTCTTGGCACTGCGACCGTATTAGGAGAGCGCATTTGAAGTGCGAGCAATGCAGAATTGAAAGGTGCATATGGGCGACGGCAGACAGTATTTGCCAGGGGTTTCCAACACAATTAGATTAAGAAGGAACTTGACAGCCTGCTGTTCTCTCTCTCTCTCTCTCTCTCTCTCTCTCTCTCTCTCTCTCTCTCTCTCTCTGTTGTTTGCCAGGCAGTGGGCAGCCCACAGGGTGTTGTGCCCCCTTTCATACCTTTGTAATTGATGAATTGTGGGGTATGCAAATGAGAATCCATAAATCTTATGAATGACAGCTTAATTTATGGGAGCCTTAATGAATATGGGATTAGATTTTAATTAAATGTCCTCAAAGGCACCCTGAGTGCTAAGTTACATTTTTGTTCTCTCTCTCTCTCTCTCTCTCTCTCTCTCTCTCTCTCTCTCTCTTCCTGATGAAATCCCCTGTTTATTGCGTTCTCCCATCCACACATCAGTCAGATGAACTTTCTACGGCGGTGGCACCGATAAAGATCGTGTCCATTTTGTTAACCAAAGGAGGCACGATTAATACTTTATATTTGCTTTTATTACGGCGAGAATTATATCATCCCTGCCGATCAGGCTTTGCGCTTCCCGGAGCTAGTCATTTGCGTGGCTCGGATTAAAGCCGCATTTAATCTGGTGCCGTCAGTATGGGTTTAATTAAAACGCTGCCCATTAGGAATGATTAAAAATGCCATTAGGTGTCCAGGCCGCTTCTGGAGAGAGGAGAGAGAATTGTGTGTGTGTGTGTGTGTGTGTGTGTGTGTGTGTGTTGTGGAAGGCCAGCGTTTTTTATTAGCACTGATACAGTAATAACTCCTTATGATTACAGCATTAACAGAAAGTCAAACAGCATTATGTTCCCAGTTTGAATTGATGCAGAGGATATGTTTGTGCTGCTAAAATCAGTATGTGTGTGTGTGTGTGTGTGTGCGCGTGTGTTTGCGTAACTGTGATGTGCTTAAGCTAAAACAGTTGAGCTGTGAAATATTTCTGGATTTGGCGGTGTTTAGACTATAATAATTTGCAGCAATGTCTGCACTTAGTGTGGTTTCTTCTGAAAACAGTCCTCTCTATTTTTACACCGCATTCAAGACCTGAAGATGTCACATGGGGCAGTGATTTGCTTATTATTTGCATACTCTACTGTGATTGGCTCACTGGTGCATAAGGTTAAAACAAAAAAAGAGGTTCCTGTTTCTTTGAGGGGAACCCTTAAAACTTCTACAACAGAGCCAGTGTTTGAGAAAAGGCTCCAGATAGAACGCTAGAACCATTTACCAAAGAGAGATCCCATTTTTGAAGGGTGTACAGTACAAACGTGATTCAAACATTAAAACTAGAACCCTGATGGATATTTTCCTCAGAGCTTGTTCCTCAGGTGAAAATCTTTAGAAAATTTAGATTACTATGCAAAGAAAATTGCTTACAAATTGCAACCAATTTAAAATGAGCTTTAAAGAGCCTTGGAAAATGTGCCATTCCTGGTGCGAAGTCAACACCACCAATGTCTAAAGTTCACTTTGTGACATAAAATTCATTTCGGTGATAATGTCTACTTGTACTGACTTGCAAAATGCTTCTCCTTACCTTGAGTATGCTATTAGCTAGCTTATTTACCAGCCTAAGCTAACATTACCTCGCTGATTTCTACAGCAAAGTTGCTCCTGTTCAGTCCCTCCAGGATTTTGCGATCACAGAACTGAATGCAAGATCAAGCGAACTCCACAATATTTTTCGCAATTTTTCGAAATTACGGCAGATTTTCTGTAGATTTGGGCCAAGACGCATCATGTGACATCATCACAACTCGCATTCAGCCAAAGCCCTCTTAGATTCACGTGTGTCGAACATGAGTACAGCTAAAACGTCTCATTTACCAACAAACATCACTGTGAAAGACCGTGCAAAACAATTTCGTGTGATCGCAATTTCGCCAATTCGAGTAGTTTTCCGTAAAAAAAAAAAAAAAAAAGGCACAAAAATCTCTGCAAACTTTGAAAAAAAATCAGAGCAAAATCGAGTTCACAAGAAAAAAAAAACATTCTATATGGTCCGACTGTTGAAACATCTTAAATCATTTTCTACATTAATCTCATGAAATCTCAGATGAAATTTTGCAAGTCAGCAAATTAATATTAATCAGCACCAACGGTCTGCTTATGAATATTAATGACTTTATGGTTTCTGTTGAAAAAGGCGCTCGACAGCGTTTAGTAATACACACTTTTTCAGAGTCAAAGGAAATTTTCAAGTGTTTCATAGACACTCTGGAATAATACAAAAAAAATAAATAAAACACCTGAAGATAATATGATATCACACATTTAAAGCTTAATGCTACAGAGAAAAAGGCTCGGAGGGAACTGGGGCCGTATTTGATCATCTGATATGTTATATGAGAACGGCACACACGTTCTGAACAAAAGATGACCTGACTGCCCGACTTATCCTGTTATACAGTACGTCCTATGTGTAGACCTGTTTGGGCATTTCGGTAGCTCTTTGCTAAGGCAGCCTGTGCTAAAAAGGAATATAATTATTGTGATACTGTACAACACACTGTTGTGTGGCAGTGTGAGTTATGGATGAGATGAGGTGAAAGAGCTAAACCTGTCATAATCCTCCCTTACAGTTTAAAAGGTCACTCGCTGCCATTAAGAAAAAGCCATTTTGTTCATTTATTTACTCTCTGCGGCAGACAGATAAAGAAACGGAACAATTAGGGAGCGGCGAGAGGGAGATTTTGAAAGGGCAAATGGTGGAGAGCTTAATATTTTATGAGGGATGATTGGCGCTCACGGTGCGCATGTATGTGTGTGTGTGTGTGTGTGTGAGTGTGTGTGTGTGTGTGTGTGTGAGGTAGTGTATGAGCAACAGCCCGGATGAACCTTCAATGTGTGCTCCTTTTTTAAAAGAAACAGTTTGGACAAAAACTGAAATGTATACAGATGTTCACTCACCCAAAATGTCATTGCAGTAAGATTGCTTCTTTGGCTATGAGGCTAATTTGGCTAATAAAGTACAAAACTTATGTCTGAATCCTTACAGTTTTATTTTATTTTGCCTTGGTAGTATTTGTAAATAAAAAGTTAAATATATGAAATGAAATTGGAACTATATTATCATCTGAATCACTTGCCTTGAAACACTCCACCTCCTACCTGATGCTAGCATAACTGTGATGCTAGCAAAAGTGTGATGCTAGCATAAAAACAAACTGTACTGAGGAAATAGGGATTCAAAATGCTACTATTGTTAGTTGGGAGGTTTTTTTTGGTGTTGTTTTTGCTGTTGTTTTTTGCTCTGCGACATCCTTTTGTTTATTATAGATAAGTCAGGAACCATATAAGCAAGTCTCTGTAAAGATACTGAACAACTCAACACAGTCAGTGGTGAGAGTGTGACGGGTTTTGCACACTGCAAAACTATGAGACATTAGCTACATTAGCCTTATTAGCTGCAGTACCAAACAAAAGAAGATAATTTCATACCACAGACCTGGTTAGGATAATGGACTACATTTGGTGCAAGTGAGAAATTGTTCTGTTTGCTAGCTATATATATATATATATATATATATATATATATATATATATATATATATATAGTGCATATTAGCTAGCTGCTAGCTAGGCAGATTTTTTGCTTCGCTTTTTACCGCAGAAAACAAAAAAATGCTATCGCTTTTGAAATTCTGTATCGAAGTACATGGAAACAAGTGGCTAAAAAAGGCAATGTTAATCCTTTGACATCTGAGTCAAGCGTCGTCTTGTGAGAAACTGTTAGCTAGCCAGCTAACCTAATTGTCACTTTTTATCTCGTATCCAACAGGCGAGCTATAAATGAGGTGAGTGTGAGTAATGTGAGAAGAAATCCAGGTCAGTGCGTTAAGCAGAGAGCTGATCTTGCCGTGTGTAAACTCGAATTCAGATGAAGTGCGTGAATGCCGAGGAGCAGGTAACGAGGCGCACGGTATCAATAATTCATGAGGGAAAAATGGCTGATTGTGGAAAAGGCAGATGAGTCTACAGTGTGATCTAATTACTGGAAAAAGAGAGAGACGGCAGAACGGTGAATGTCCTTGAAAGCATTTACTGACGCTTACTCTGCATTGTGAATCTATCCAAGTCTCTCTCTCTCTCTCTCTCTCTCTCTCTCTCTCTCGCTCTCTCTTTTGACTGTATAAATGTATATTTACACGTCAAGTCATTTACATATAAAATAAATGCCTGGTTTTCTATTCATTTTAATTCTATTAATTCCTGAGACTTTGTTATGATCATCTAGATCACGACACTTTATACTGATCCAAATAAAACAATCAGACTGTGCGTGTGTGTGAAAATGTGTGTGTGTGAAGGATGGTATTAACGTGTTCTGCCCTTTGATACACCTGATCCCTTTTGTCCCTGCAGCACAATAGTTTCAGATCGCACTCGTATTCAGTGTAGGCAATTGAATTGAACTAGCTCTGTGTTCTCTGCTTTTCAGCTCCAGACCTGGCCGACCTCCGAAAAGGACCCAGAGTGTGACGTCCCCCGAGAGTCCACACATCCTGCCCCATTCCGTCTCTGGACTCATGTCCTCAGGACTCATGTCTCACACAGGTAACGCCGAACCAGACGTTAACAATAGACTTGTTATACTATACATCCTAATAGTCAATGACACATTGTTACAACCGCTACATTCCAGTCAGGATGAGGATGAGTTTCTGGGCAGCATTTGCACTTCCCTTTTGGAGTCCCATTTGGAAGATCTCCTTACTTTGGACAAACTTGAAGGCAGTTTTCACGTTAGCAAAGGCAATTTCAGTGCTAGCGCCTTTAAAATTGGTGGGGAAAAAAAGCGTTCTTTTTTTGTCATATTGTAAATATTGGCTAAGGCTTCATCATAGTTTATGATATTACCACAATACGCTTCTATGATTTCTGTAATTAAGTGGGACCTTTGGAATCTTGGAAGCTGAGGAGCAGTTCTGTCCACCATTTACACTTTAATGGGACTCCCAGGGGGGCATGTCTTGCACCTCCGAGTTTGGGGGTTCAAATCCCTGCGTTGTAAAGACAAAGACATGCGTTGTAGGCTGGTTGGCACTTCCAGATGTGGGTGTGATTGTGCCCTGCGATGTGTTGGCACCCCATCCAGGGTGTCCCTGCCTTGTGCCCCTAGTTCCCTACCCTGCGTAGGATAAATGGTATGAAGGATTGATGGAACTCCCATTCTGCATCCAATAAGGCACCTTAGATGACATTCTACCAAATGGGACACTAAAGCTGTCCAGAAATGCTGTACATAGATAGGCACCTTCCTGCAGTATATTCTAAAAGGGATTAGCAGCACTTGCCTAGCAGACGGAACTGGTACCTCAGGTGTACCTACTAGTGATAAACATGCTAGGATGCAGCAAAACTGTTTAAATCTAAACTAAGAAACAGGTGCGGTTAATTAACTACTAGGAAACACTGACCATATAAGGAAAGTGGTTTGCAAATAGGGAAAAACCATGACATACAATACATAGAGTTGCATGGCGGGTGATCAGGAAAAGAATCAGGTCAGACTTGACAGCTAGGCAATTATTATAGTATAAAAATGTAAAATCAGCACACACCTAATGAACGCTCTCAGTGAAGAAAACCAAGATAGGGTCCAATTAAGACCTTCCTTCATTTCCCTTTTCCCCATGTTTCCCAAAGGCAGCCCTCGAGGACCAAGATGTTACACTTTCTGATCTCATGTTCTAGCATGCCTTGATTAAAATCACCTACGCTTTGATAATTAAGTTGTTGAGTTAAATGAGGTGTTTTAATACAGAAAATATTAAACTGCACACTAAGTGCTCGAACCCGTGCATCTTGTGGGGGTCCTCAGTTTTTACATCAAAGAAATTAGCCTGAATAAGATTTTTCTTTTTTTTTTTTATTGACATGCACACCTCATTCTTGAACTAGCTCAAGTCTGCTGAAGTAATGAGCAGAAATGTACAGTGTAAACCGCCACCTTTCCCTCCCGGCGCGTCTGTGAAGCTAAACACTCATCTTCTACGACATCTGAGCTGCCCTTGCCTTTGTGTGTGTGTGTGTGTATGTGTGTGTGTGTGTGGGTGTGTGTATGTGAATATGCTCTTTTCCCGCCACTCCTCAAAGAGAGCCCTAGAAAGGGAGGCCCATACGTTTGTGCTCGTTTGGAAAGAGCAGGTGAGAGATAGTGCGAGAGAGAGACAGAGAGAAAGAGAGGGAGAGAGAGAGCGAAAGAAAGGTGTGTTGAAGGGGTGGGATCTCTAATGCAGGCAGCCTCAAGTTTTCTTTTATCTTCAACAGAGGTCACACTATCAATGTCAACTATGGAGATGGGAACTCAAAAGCCTCTGGGGGACAGAGGGAGAGAAAAAAGAGAGAGAGGAAGATGGAAAGAGGACATTTTTTTTCCCTTTGAGAGGCTCAAAGAGGGAGAAAGAAGAACGCTTTGATATCGTTCTCTCTGCTGGCTGAATGGGGGCCTTGGCTTTCATGCTCTGATCTTGACATTTTGTGAAAGCATTTGGAGAGTGTCTGAGAAAACACACACACACTCTCACACACACACACACACACACACACACACATACGGTGTCTCCTTTTAACTTGCACATAAATTGTAGACAGTTTCAGTTTGTCTAAATGCCAGGTGGCTAAAAGTAGCAGGACTCAGTTTAGGCTAGTCTGAGTGTATGAAATGCACTTCTCTTGAGTGTTTGGGAAAGTTTTTGCCAAATATACTTTTATTCGACAGGACCATAATTTCTAGATTATATTTGTCCTCAGCTAGTGCTGTTCATACAGTGAAGTCACATATACTCTATGTTAGACATTTTGCGTTAATCTAATCGATTGCACAGTTTTTACGGTTTTTACAGTAGGTCTGCTACTCCAGTAATTACGGTACTTTGCACCCGGCACATTCCCTGCGCCCCAATTATCATACTTGTACTACCTTCTAAAAGTATATACTCTTACTTTAAAAGTAAGTGCATACTTTTGAGTGTGTATTAAAAGAAAATGCAAGTACTGGGACATACTGACACGTCATGTAACGTAGAGAACGTTGTTGCCCGGAAGAGAACGTTGTCCCCGTAAACAAACTCCTCGTTGCTTTTCGGCTTTTCTTCATTCGTTATTCCTTATATAATTTGTGCTATATAATGAAATTTACCATTCCCTTGATTTATTTTTCCACATTCCATTTACACCGCTCTACAATGCGTGCTGGAATTCGGCGAAGCAAACCGACACAAAGATCCTCCTCCACCCTCACGCAAGGAGCTGTGGGAAATATTCGCTGAAAAAGTGTCCATAGTTCCAAACTTCGAAAATCTGACAGAAATAGTAGACCATCCGAGGACCTTTGGGATACTCATTTCAACATACTAGCGTTTGGGACACATTAATTCTCATCTCAGATACTATTTAGGATGGACAGTATGCCAGTTTGGTCGCAGGGATTAACTCAAATCAGGGAATTGTCATGGCAAGTTTACATTTAGGAAAATAGCAACACACAATTTACAGGAACTGCTGTAATCAAAAAAGCATCTTCGCCTCTGACAATATGGTGAAGCTTGATTTTACTCCTCTTCATTCAAACGTTGCTGTGCCAGGCTAATTAATCTTAGACTACAATGAAAGTAACAGTTTCCCCAAACGTTGAATGTTGTTATTTGTTCTGAGAAGTTTGAAGTTTAAGAGTACGTGTCGGTAAATTGAATCAAACATTTATTACAGTCCTACATACAAGACAGGTATTATGAAAATGTATGAAATGCGGCAATGTAGTATAGCGACTTTATTACGACTTTGCTTATAATTTAGCCAGAGATCATTGTGTGAGTTTGGCTACAATTTAGCAGTTTTGTCCAACATGTGTTTTTGTTTACAACTGGGACAATTGTTGAAGCAGCAAAGTACCAGCACTGCTATTAGCTGATATTGTGCCTAGCATAAAATCAAAAGGGCTAAAGCACTATAACTAAAAAGACTCAAAAATGAGCACATTACAATTAGGCTAAAAATCCTGCAGTATGCGTAATAGGGAAAATATTGTGCTAGCGAATAAAAACAGGTTTGGCAGAAATCATCCTCAAGGAAACTGAAGATTGAAGTTTTCAAGTGATGCTTTCGAAGTTTACAGAAATTTACAGCAGCAACAATGGTTTTAACAGTTTTAATAGACTTCGCTTAATGTTTGCCGCTACATCACGGGTTATTCTGTTATCAAAATGCTTTTGTCTCCTCTGTATGCATACAGACACAAAGAGTGTAAAGAATTCCACAGAATTTTTACCAACCAAACCTCATGAAAAATGACGAAGGGTTGATTATGTACACAATGTGTACTTGCCAACATTTAGAAACTGGAAACTGTAGCCTATAAACGTGGCTACTTTCCACCTAAAAGTGTGTAATTCATTTTCCAATTTTCTTTTTTTTTACAGCGAATGTAACCGTAAAATATAAATGCAAAACGTAAACAGTGACGGTAATGGTAAACGGTCTGCACTTATATAGCGCTTTTTAACCTTAGCGGTTCTACAAAGCACTTTACACTGTTTCTCATTCACCCATTCAGACACACACTCACACACACCAATGGTAGCAGAGCTGCCATGCAAGGTGCTAGCTTACCATCGGGAGCAACTTGGAGTTTAGTGTCTTGCCCAAGGACACTTCGGTATGTGGAGTCACGTGGGCCGGGAATCGAACCGCCAACCCTACGATTAGTGGATAACCCGTGCTACCACCTTGGTGTCTAGATATCTAGAAGAAAATATCAAACACCCATCAACCAATCAGAAATAAGTACATTTCCTTGGCCATGGTAAACATATTTAGTAAAAGCTCAAGTGTTTTGGTATGTGAATGTATGTGAGAGTCTCAGACATGGTGGCAACTCTCAGCAGTTTTGTTTTGTTGTGTTTGTTTCATGAACTTAGTGTTTGAGGAAGAGTAGGCCAAGGCAGTGACATGATAATAATCTTGGTCTAATTGAATTATGGTATAAGACTGACTACACACATACACACACACACACACACACCCACATACACACATTCACACAGTCGGTGTGGTTCAGTGGAGACAGGTGCCTAATACGCGAATACTGTGCACGGTAATTAAAAGTGTGTGATATGGGACATGCTGCTCTGGTTCTGCTCAGACTGTACCTGAATATTGCAATATATCATATAACTGATTATCCTCACACACCCAATCATTCTTAACATCACTGACACAATAGCAGTTCTCAGAGCAGACTGTGAATGCTTGGAGGGCCAGTCATTTGACAGCACTAGTAGATATTAATAGACTAGTCACTTTGGCATTTTAATTTGACATTGTCCGCTTCTCCTGTCACTCAGCTCAGTGGAACTGCCGTTCTCTTCATTACGTGAAACACTGACAGTATAAAAAAAACATGAATTATTACCTTTTTGACATAATTTGTTCTGATTTTGATCTGTTTCTTTTTTTAAATAGAAGAATTGTAAAGTAAGACTTTAATTAGCCCTTGCATAATATATACAGTCAAGTGCAAATGTTTGTGCTCCCCACTGGTTTTGGGGAAATTGCATATCTGTTTGAACAATTTATTAACAAAAACACATTTAAAAATCTAAAAGATTAATCTAAAATACAAGGTTGTTTGTATATAATATCACATAAGATTTATATCGCATCAGAAAGAGAAATGCAATTTTCTTTTCTTTTTTTCTATTAATGCAATGCTGTGAAATAGTATTTGCCCCTGACTGCTTCTGTTTTTGTGTAGCTCTCATAGTAAATTGTTTCAGAAATAAAAACAAAATCTAAGATCAAACAAAGGCAACCTGAGTAAAGACTAAATACAGTTTTTAATGATAATGTTATTTATTGAAGCAAAACAAAGTTATCCAATACCAACTGGGGCTGTGTGAAAATGTGTTTGCCCCTGTAGTTACTAATTCCCCAAATCTATGAAACTGCATTCATAATGGCGTTCAGCTGGATTAGACACAACCAGGCCTGATTACTGCAAACCCTGTTCCATCAAATCAACACTCAAATAGAACTTTTTCAACAGCATGAAGTTGGTTAAAAGGTCTTACCCAGTAACACACTATGCCAAAGTTGAAAGAAATTCCAGAAATGATGAGGAAGAAGGTGATTGAAATACATCAGTCTGGGAAGGGTTACAAAGCTATTTCAAAGGCTCTGGGACTCCAAAGAACCAAATGGAAAAACTCGGTACTGTATTGAACCTTCCCAGAAGTGGCCGACCTTCCAAAATTCCTCCAAGAGCACAGCAACTACTCATCCATGAAGTCACAAAATAGCCAAGGAAAACATCAAAGGACCTACAAGCCTCTCTTGCATCAATAAAGGTCACTGTTCATGACCTAAGAGCGCAATTATTTTTTCACATAGGACATAGGTGTTGGATAACTTTTTTGCTTCAGTAAAATAAATATAAACTGTATGGTGTGTTTACTCAGGTGGCCTTTGTTTTATATTGTATTTCGTTTGAAGAGCTAAAACTATTTAGTGTGAGATGTGCAAATGCGTTTTCACAGCACTCTATCTTAACATACACTGCACAAATAGGTTCAACAACCAGAAAAGAACAGCACACGTTTCAAAATAAGGAACATCTACAGTACGTCACCTCACAGTTAAACATGTTGAGAGAAAATCAAGAATCACAAATATTTTTATTGCGGTGGGAAGACAGAACACTACATCTCATAGCCTAAATAAGGACTATACAGTCTTCCCCTCCATGGGAATTCATATACTGTGCTTGTTTGTTTACCTTAGTCTATATTAACACACTTAACTTAGGTCTTTCTAGGAAAGTCAGTTAGGTTTCTGGGAGATCACCTCATGGGACCGGGCAGCACACTGAAGCTTTTACTTGCTAATGCATTTATCACTTGTCCAACCCTGCATTTGAACTTGTATAGCAATGTAGTAATGTGAGAAGTGAGACGTCAGAACTGACTTGTACTGTCTGATTCACTTTTCTTCTTTCTTCAATTTTTTTGCCCCTCTCTCTCTCTCTCTCTCTCTCTCTCTCTCTCTCTCTGTATTTGTGTTACAGGTCTGACAGCTGCTACTTTAGCCGAGGCCATGAAGAAGAAGATTAAACTGGAGGTTTTGAACAGTTACCACGCTTCTACCAACCACGGTGCAGACCATGAGAACGGAGACGTCTCAGGCATGGGTGAGTCTCACAGAACCCAAAAAAACATCCACGCATTTCATTTTTATTCATGTGTAAACATTCTCCAAGAGTTATTTTTGAACACAAACTAGATCTGATCGAGCTGAATCAGTCAGCGCTGTTCCAAAAGTTATGTCTCAAAATACTTCATGTTTAAATAGTCCGGAATACATTCCTGAATTCCTTATTATTATTATTGTTCTGTTTTTATTAAGATCCCATAAGATATCCTGCCTTTATCCCCTGACTCATGGCTAAATAAGGGCCAAAAGAATTTTCTATCAGTCCCATTTTATCCTGCCTCGGCTTAAAAAAGGAAATATAACAGCCCCGTGTAGCAGCTAAATATAACATGCTTTATCGAAAAATACAGCTTCCTTTCCTAAAGCCAGCCTGATCCTTTAAACAGATGTCGCAGCTATATGGAAAAACAAACCAGTTTTAAAAAAGGATATAAGTCTTCCTACGAATTACTATTATTATGGAGATTCATGCATCTCTCTGGCAGCGTCTATTATTGTGTTCAATTACCTCAGAGAGAGAGAGAAAAAAAGAGATGGATCTACGAGACACTTTGAAACGTCCCTTATTTTATGATTCGTAAGCAGATTTAAAGGGAGAAAATGCTCAGGAAATGAGGTCATAATCTTTAGCGGGAGAAAGAATAGAAGAACGGGGCCAAGATGTCACAGCGAGAAGGATAAGTGTGAATAAGATTAGCCAGGTTTTACCTATAGATGCTAATGAGGATGGCGCTTTTTATCTTCGGCAGTTTAAAGTGAGGGTAACCTTGAGTGCCGAGTCCTCGCTCAGAGTACTAATAGAGAAAAGAGACATGTATAAGAGGGATGAGTGGGACAGAATAGCAATTTCTTCCTTTCTCTGTCTTTGTTTCCTTCTTGGTTTTTTTGGTTGAGTTTTGTCTTATTTCTGTATAATTGTTTAGACAGGGTTGTATGAACGTATGTGGGACAAAAAAAAGTATGTATTTTCCATATTAAGGTTGAGAATGTTGATAAATATTTGCTGTCCTCGGTGAAACATAATCGGAAAGAATAAAACACAAATCCATTTGTCTCATGATGATGAATAACTTAACTTATTATCACAGTGTACAATCCTGTGATATTTCTGTAAAATGTTTACATACTTTTTTACAGTATTCTAGTAATTAAATTTAGTGTTAAAGAGCAAGCTGACAAATTTAATCACCTAAATGAAGCTGATGCAACTAATGCTAATGCTAGCTAGCAAGGCAGATAAGCAGTCTGCTACGTAAGCTAGCTAGATTTAACCCTGCTAGAGTTAGCACTTATTTCTATACAGGAATACAAATGACTGTTAATGATCAGTTGGGTTACCTCTGTAAAGTGAAATTTTCATCATGAATGTTGAGAGCTTTAAAAAAATACAACTTGTTGGTAAACAACCCATATCTTTTAGAAACTGTTCTGCTTCCTATATCTGTATATTCTGGGGCCGTCCCCCCATGTATAGTACACTCTAAACAAAATGCTACCTCAAGATAAAAAAAAAAAGTGAGTGAATTCTGATTGCTAGCATGATTGTCTTTGGATAATGCTATTGTAAATAGCTTCCATACATTGTTAACGGTGCATGTTTGGATAGAAATCTCTTAGAATACACTGAAAAATTATGATGTTAAATGTTGATGACTGAATAGTGAATATAATTTCCCTTACCAATGGAAAGTACATACAGCAAAATTCATTAATTTCATTTATATGTTTTTAATATAATAGTCAGGGTTGTGGTGGAAACGAGGCCTATCTCGGGAATTTTGGGCTCGAGGTGGGAATACGCACTGGATGGGACACCATGCACACACATTTGCACTCTCACATTGTAGTGTAGAGAACTGGCATGTTTTTTGGAATTGGGAGTACACTGTAAAACCTGGAAGAAACCCCTGGAGACTATGCAAAACACAGACAGTAACCCAAGCTCAGGATTGAATCGGGAACCCTGGAGCAAAAATGATATTATTAATCGTATGAAAGCTATTGTTAATTGCAGAAATGCACCTTTAATTATTTACCTGCATTAAGTAACAGAACAAGTGATGGACTGTTTTATGATACATCCTGTACTTGCGATAAATGACTTCACAGTGGAACTCTGGCAGTGCTCCAGATATGATTGGTGCCCTGTTTTTAGCAGCCCTGATTGCCAGGATGTGAGCTCATCCTTGGTTAAATAGAGATCCCTTGAACAGCTGTGCCCTCTGAGCAGGAAGTGGAAGACTCTGGACACTTTTAAGCTGTCCTGTCACAACGGAATGTAGTAAGGAAGTGTCCTTCTTAGCTGATTGTGAAAGATGCTAAACAGACAGCTGGGTTTCAACATTGATAACTGCACCAAATTGGACTGATATACTGAAGGAAAACAGTGATAAACCTAACACTTAGTGTTTATTTTTTTGGCAGATGCTTTTATCCAAAGCGACCTGCAAGTGAAAAAAAACATCTATCATCTGTCAGGGTTTAAGCTTTGCTTTCATTACTGACTCTTTGGTGGTCTCAATCCTGGGATATTCAGTACAGATCATTCTGAAGTGCTCATCCCAATTCCCTACCCTTGGTGAAGTGTCCCCCTCTGTAGGGGTTAAAGAGTAATAACTATTTGGAATGGACTTCATTGTCATTTCTTAAAGACAAAACCTACTGTTGCGCAATTATTGACACTCGTATAAACATATCCAACGGTTCATTCCTTTCATTATTTGCCTTTCATTATCCATCATACTACTGGTGATGGTTTCAGTGACAACAAGCTGAGAAGATCAGACTTACCATTCTCCATTAACAAATTCCAGCTGCTCCAAGGGGATCCCCAGATGTTCCCAAGCCAATTATGGGATATAGTCCCTGTAGTGATTTTCCCCGGAGTCTCCATTAAGTGGGACATGCCTGGATGAGCTCTAGCAGGAGCCAAGCAGGGGGTATCCTTAAGAGGTCCCTGAACTGCCTGAGCAGGTTCCCCTTGATTCAAAGGAATGAAGATGCTTTCCTGAATTGCTGAGGTTCTCAACCTCTCACCGATAGTAAGCCCAACCACACTGTGAAGGCAAGTGATTGTCACTTGTACCTACGACTTTGTGCTTTTGGACCATACATGAGGGATGTAGGTTGACCATTTTACAAATGTATTGACTAATAACCGTACAAAGAATCTCAGGAGCAAAGTGTCCTTCCTGTGGTCCCTTCAGTAATGCCCATCAATATGGACTTATCTTGTTTTTCAGGACTTTAATTTGACCCTAGGGATGACTACACTGAGTGCACACCCAGAGTAGCCTTCATTTATTTAGATTATAAATTCAAAATTTACGTCAATATTTACACTGGGAATTAAGCGTATTCAGAATCAGGTTAGAAAGAGTTGCACACATTTCAAAACTAGAGCAATAGCATGTAGACCGCCACCTTTAAAACCAAGCACTTGCCTTTAAGACTGTAAAAAAAAAAAAAAAAACCAAGGATAGAAATTGCGGACTGCAGAATGAAATCGTTTTGAAATGTGTACAGCTCTCACGTAACTTGAGCACTATTCTTAATCACAGAATACCGCTTAAGTCCGCAGGTACGTTTGAGATCTGAATACCGACATGCACAATTTCTGTATTAAATCCTCAGTACACACACTTAATTCAACTCTGAACCTTAACTGCTTACTGCTTACAAGTGCTCACTATCAATGGCTCACTATTAACTGTGCCTTGTTCTGGACTTGAAAGCTCTGGGGGGGGGGGGGGGGGGGGTCAAAGTTCTTTGGTTGGCCTCTTTGAAGGGAACCCTGAACGATTCTATGTAGTACCCTATAAGAGAGGGTACTACATAGAAAAAAGTTTTAGGAAAACTAGAACTGTTTCAACTAAAGCTAAACCCGTTAACCATCCAGAGAGCCCTTTGAAGTGTAGAGGAAGAGATGCGCATGTAGGTGAGTAGATGATCTAGGTGGGGTTTAGAGGACAAGAAGGAACAAGAGGAAGTGAATAGTGTATAAACGATGAGAAGAAAAGAAAGTAAAGTGGTGAGAAGCAAAGAGAAGAGAAGGCAAGGAGTTGAGTTGATCTGGATTGAGGTGTGATGTCTCCAGGGCCTCAACCCTTCACACACACACCCATTAGTGCATTCCCTCTCGCAGGCTTCAGGTGACAGATAAGCGTAACGTTCCTCAAAATTTATAATGGGATTTGATGGAGGGAGAAATAGGATTCCTACAGGACGCTGGGATAATGGGGAAAATCAGCTGATAATAGATGAACGCTTAATGAAGTTGAACAGCCTGGGCGCTCCCCAAACCCCACTCCTTCTCTTTCTCTATTAAATCCTGTACGACCAGCTGAGAATCAGCAGAAAAGTGGAGTGCTTGTGATGAGGATGCTCTCAGAGGAGCAGGAGGCGTAGGACGTAGATAACCTCTGAACTGGATTGAGCTTTATGGTTAAATCGTAAAATTTTATGGGCAAAAGAAGTTGGAGAAGTTTATCTCAGATCTGACAGAGCACTAACAACGTGGTAATAATAATAATAATAATAATAATAATAATAAACTTTATTTTATAAAGCGCCTTTAAAAGCAGCCTCTGTACACAAACTAAGCAGTACACAGAAATAAAAAAGTATAAAAGTTCATAAGAATAACAACAACAACAACAACAACAATAATAATAATAATAATAACAACAATAATAATAAAATGGTATGGTACATTTACATGCTGAGGATCACAACAGATAGGTTGACATTCCTATTAGGGCTACACAATTTGTTATTTATTGTTAAGCATGGCATCATTTTGCACCATCTCAGAAACTTCTGCTCAAATGTTGGTGTTTTGATCAATCGTGTCATTAATGTGATTTTTAAAAAAAGCAATTAATTAATCTATATAATAATACGTATTATTATTAGAGACGCACCGATGCTAAATTTCTAAGTCGATACCGATAACAGATTATTCAGAGTGATATCTGCCGATACCGATAACCGATACCGACAGTTCTGCCTTTTATGCCTTCTTTTAAATTCATAATAATTAACTCCACAATTCTGAAAGAAATGCAAATAAACACTTTATTCTCTCTATTTCAACAAGTTGTTCCACAGCAACTGGTCTCTTAAACAGAAAACACATGACTCTAATTAACATGAACACATGAACTCAATTCTGAAGATTAAAGTAAGATTATTAACTTATTGAATGTTATTAATTCATATTTACAGAATCCTGTTAGTCTCACATTCACTCACCACAAACAAAAGCATTTCCACTTCATCATTAAATATCAAACTGGTAATATATAATATCAACTTTTTTATATATTAACATTAACTGGATATGAAATTTACTACCCTACAAATATATTTTTCTGTGTAATATATACTTTTTTGTCAACTCATCTTCATTTAAATCTTTCAACGGTGTACTGGCCCTTTAATTCAGCACGACCAGCTCGGCAAAAATTAATAAATAAATAAATAAAAATTTGACTCGGCGAAACTCCCGCTTCACTGCTGCTCACTTTCAGTGTAAAATTTTAGCGGTGCGCCTGATTATCGGATGTTATTATTATTATTATTAGTAGTAGTAGTAGTAGTAGTAGTAGTAATAGTAGTATTACATCATTTGGTGCAAAGATTAAAACCCTGTAGCAAATTTAGGTTCACACTTAGCAAAAAGGGTTCTGCAAAAGGTTCTTTGAATACTTAAAGGTTCTTAAACAGCTCTGTTAAAGGTTCTACATCTAGACACTCTCTCAAGGGAAAATCAATCCTGTACTGTATAATCTAGCATACTCTTCTCCGTAGACACAAAAAAAAGCTTGAATCTAGATTTGTAGATGTCATTTTTCAAGAGACCTCTGAGAAAACCCTTTCATCTGAGGCGGTCTATCGAAAACGAATACAAATGCACTTAAATACGTTTATTTTCACAAAACATCCTTTTCATAGAAGACAGACAGCATTTACCTTGTCTGTACGGCTGTGTTAATAATCTGAATATAGACTCGATCTTCTCCGCATTAGCTTGAGTAGGTCTGAGGCTGTCATAATGAATCGGAGGCACAGGAACACGCTGACCTTTAACGAAAAGGTCCGCGCCAGGAGAGCGCCTCAATGTGCAAAGACACTAATACACTGTGTGAATGGCTGGTTATAATTAGAGCAGCAGTATGTGGGAGAGTGTGTCCCTGAATAAGGGGAAATGTGTGTGTTTAGACACTTTCTAAGCAACTATTAGAACAGGAAGGACAGAGATACACTATCAGCTGGAAACTGGTGAGTGTTTCTGTGAATTTCAGGACAGAAAACTATTTTTCCTGATAGTGTAAAGCAAGCAATGCACATAAACAATATATACAATGGAGCACACTGTATAATGTATATTTATTGATTAGCGCTTGAACAAAAGTGCTTACCGACTCTTTATATACAGTACGTCACTAAAGTATATCGTTTAGTAGCAGTAGCCGGTCAGAGTATTAGGGGTGTATAGCCGGGTCAGTAAGCACATCTGTTAAAGTGCACACAATTGTAATGAGGACGCAGAGTTTTCTGTAAGTTGTGCTAATGTGCGTTTGTGTGTAAGTTTGTGTGTATGTGTGTGTGTGTGTCTGTGTGTGTCTGCAAGGTTGCACTTGGCAGATGCCCGATGCGCATTGTAAATATGAGTAATCAGGAGCAGCTGCTCAGCTACGCCGACTCTCGATGACTGTGTGTGGTAGCTTCAAAAGCGAGAGAGAGAGAGAGAGAGAGAGAGAAAGAGTGTGTGTTTGAGAGTGTGTTTGAGAGTGTGTTGCACATCCCCAAACAAACAGAACTGATACGACACAGAAGCTCTTTATCACACTTTCGCATCTTTATTTCCACCGAAATGTTTTCTAAACCTGCAATATTTCTAATCGATATCTGTGCAATTTTCTTTACAAAGTAAAAATTCAAAGAGTTTCTTTGTCTGTCAAAAAAAAAAAGCGGATGGAAAGATATCAAAATCGTACCACCGAAGACTACAGGTTCGATTTCAAAGACGACAACGTTAACGGAATACTCCGGTCATGGCCCCGCCCCTAGCTCGCGCTGTGCACTCGTCACGCCCATACACGTCCTCACTCACCTGCTGTCACCTGTTTGTGTTTAGTCATCCCTTCGTAAGAAAACTCTAAAGGAAGAAGACTCTAAAGAGGAAGATTTTATACTGTACACTGAGAACATACTGGAATGACCTTTCACTGTATTGCATTGTATTGTGTTACAGTTGAACAACTGCCCATAGACTTCCATAATTATTCAGTTTCACAAAACAGGTTTTCACAGGTTTTTGTCAGTGCAAGTGATGGTATACCATCACTTACCTGATTAATAAAACCCACTCCACTGGGGTTTATTCTCATTCACAAATCTAACTTTGGTGGTATAACTTTGGTGCATTGATTATTTTGTTATCATTTGACTAAAGCCATTTCCCCTCCTGCTTTTGATTTGATGATGTTTTTGAATGACGTGATAGGAAACTCAAAATCAGTCTATGCAGTGGTATTTGCAAAGCCACCGTGGTCCAAAATCGCATTGGCGTGTCCTAAGACCAAAAAACGAGATTTTAATCAATTAAAGTGGAGTTATTTTTATCCGCAGCCAGTTTTTAAAAGGAAATGAGAACTGATTTGATTGCATATCGCAGCAGCACATCTAACCACACCACTGATTTATTTATTTATTTATTTACCGGAAGGGGGGGGGGGGGGATGTTTTTTTTTGTGCACGTTTTCGCTTCTGGGTTACATTCCATGTCAGTGATCATCCAAAAAAAATTCTCCTTAAAATACTCAATGTTTTTGTGCCCTATTTTGTGGGTGCACTATGATCATGGAAACAGAGGCCTTTGACTCTTTAGGGTCAGCGTTTGCCTCACACCTCCGGGGTTGGGGGTTCGAATCCATCCTCCGCCCTCTATGTGCAGAGTTTGCATGTTCTCCCTGTGCTTCGGGGGTTTCCTCCGGGTACTCCGGTTTCCTCCCCCAATCTAAACACATGCGTCCCCCGCCTTGTGCCCCGAATTCCCTCGGATAGGCTCCTGGCTCCCCCAGGGACCCTGTGTAGGATAAGCAGTATGGAAAATAGATAGATAGATGCTTCTTTGCTTCCTAAACACATTCTTAAATGGGTTCTGCAACCCTCACGTCTAGGGCTCTGCACAGAATCATAAAGTGTTCCTTCGGAGGGACAAACCAACATCACTTTCAGGGTACTAGATTAAAGCTAAGTATAAAGGTTTTGTGTGTGTGTGCTTTTGTGCTACAAGTTACACTCTTAGTAAAAAATGTTCCTTATTGGTTCTTTTCTATAGTTAAGTGTTCTCACTAGGGACAAACTGAAGAATACATTAGGGTCCTAGATGTAACTTTTGTAGCGTAGAGATAAATATTTGTTCCCTGAGCTCCAACTATTATGAATGTACCCTCATTTGGTAGCACATTGATACTTCAATGAATTTGAAAGATACTCTAGGTTGCTTACAGATGCCAACAAATGATAAGAATTCTACCCTGAAAGGTTACATGATAGCACAGTTTACCAGAGTTACACAACCTCTTTTGTTATTTACTTCACTTCTGTCCATGCCCCCAAACCCCCCCACCCCACCGCGGTCGCTTCATGTACCATGATTATTTCCATAAGTCTAACTCGACATTAAACACACCAAGGCATCATTAATTGCAGCTTAGGGGGAAAAACACACAACACAGGGCTCCTGGTTTTCCATAAATCCCTGCGCTTTACTGTGGGGGACGTGGAAATGGCTCTGGTGTGCGTCCGACCACTACAAAGCCCCCGTTGCTAAACTCTCAGACTAAACACCTTCCCAACAGGCACTTACAGGCAGACACACCTTCGTCTGGGAAGTCCGTGTGTGTTTTCTAAGGTTCGTCAGGCTGGGACAGGCTTTTAGCTTCTTTTTAAGGGGTATTAGTACCGAACCTTGAGGATTTGCTCTGCTGCTTGTGTTGAATGGACATGTGGGGAGTCAGGATGATGACGGCGTGTCTGAGGGGTAGCTAATGTGCGCTTGCCGTGTTTATATTGTTCGACGCTTTAACTTTTGTGGTGCGTTGTGTTTGCTGTCTGTCTGTTTTCCTCTCCCTCATGCAGGATGGAAGTCATTAAGTTGCGATCACATCTTATCACCCGCTTACACATGCCCTAATCACCAGGTTGTCTTCTCTCTGAAGGCTTTAGATTTTCATGTGGAAGAGGTTTTGTGTTTTTTTTTTTTTGCTTTACTGGCAGGAGGAAAATGACATGTGGTGGTATTTTTATGAGAAGTCACTGGTGGCCGCATACAATCTGCTGCACCAGTTACGCCTTCACGATATCCTCCAGCGTAATGAACAATGGCATGTGAATGCACACAAAGATGTTTGCTTTCAGGCTTTGCTTCTGTTGTGAAATTGTAAAAGATCAGATCAAAACATGCAGAAAAATGAATATTGTTTCAAATGGTTTTCAATCCTAAGAAAATTCCCATTCTGGAAATTGCCACTATTCATGAATATGCATTAGTACATGAATACTTACTGAAAATGCCTAAATCCTTTAGCCAAACTAAATTGGCAACCACTTAGTTAACTGCTTATAAACTAGTTTGAATTTCTTACAAGTAAACATGCAAGTGTGTAAAATCGATGTGCACTTTATCATAACACATATCAGGGATACGGGCATATCTGAATACAAAACAACAAAGATCATAAACTAGAACATGAGTAATTATGTGAAACTACATTCAATAAAACTTTGCAACAAGACCTAGGGTGTGTCTCGATCAGCTCCCTAGATCCCTGGCTGGTGAATCAGTACATCGTGCACACGAGTTCGAGAGGCACCGGTAAGGACCTTGGTTCACTACACAATGGGACTCTGATAACTCAATTTCCGGCGACATGACTACGTACTCGCGTTGTAAAATGTCACCAAAAATAAAATTTAAAAAACGTAGAAATATTTCAGTTTTATATTATCATATAAATTTGTTAGCTTAGTCACACACATTTCTTTCTTTGGGCGGCTGTGGCTCAGGTGGTAGAGCGGGTTGTCCGCTAATCATAGGGTTGGTGGTTCGATTCCCGGCCCGCGTGACTCCACATGCCGAAGTGTCCTTGGGCAAGACACTGAACCCCAAGTTCTGATGGCAAGTTAGCGCCTTGCATGGCAGCTCTGCTACCATTGGTGTGTGAGTGTGTGTATGAATGGGTGAATGAGACACAGTGTAAAGCGCGTGTGTGTATATCAGTGTGCCATTTACCATTTCTTTCAAGGTACGTCAAGCAGGATCGTATACAAGCTAGTGGATTTAATTTTTTTAATTAAATACTTTAAATACGTAAAAGTAGTTAGACTCAAACAAACCATATATAGACCATCAAATAAAGTTAAAAATCACTAACGTTAGTAATCATTTGAGAGCTACAACTATAACAAGCTACTTAGATTTGTAGCTGGAAGTTGGCTGAGAGTTCTTCCGCCATTTTATTTCAGCTGAGAGGCTTCAGAACACACGGCGTCATTTCCAGTAAGGGATCATAGTGAGCATCGACGCGCCCTGGTTTTTGCGGTGCATTGTGGGATTTTTTTAGGGAGCGAACGCTACAGTGCACTGCAAGGATTTTTGCAATTGAGACAGCCCTTATAATGATAGAAATAGAAAAAGAAACTAAAAAGGCTAACACAAAACAGGTGAATACAATCCGGGATGAAACCAATGACAAGACAGGGGGTGGAAACAGGTCCAAAACATAAACCAAAACAAAAGCACATGGCTCTTGAGTCTCATTTTTCATCGTTACATTCTTCAAGATTCACTTAACAGTAACCCAAACAAAATTAGCTGCCTTTCTTAACCTTCTAACTCAACACACGGTTTCTTTAGTTAAAAGTTCCAAAGTACCACCTTTCCCTTTAATAATTTGCATATTGTGCCTGTTTAGTGACATCACAACATGAGCTCATTTATAACCCCGTCCCCAGATCATTTTTTTCACAGACATGCTGAGAAAATGACTTTTTTAATCGGTAAAATCTTGGGATAAATCTAGTAAATGTAATCAAAATGGAATCGTCCATTCAAGGGAAGTCTTTAGAAATCCCGTTTTGACGTTCAGGGGAAGATGTTTGGCTTTCAAACCGCCTGCGTGCTCAATAAGTGCAAATGCAAAATCTATCCACAGACCTCACAATTCATCCTGGCAGCAAGCGAATTTTATTCATTGTGCTTTATTTCCTCCTGTTTGATTTCCCTCCAGGTGTTTTTGTTGCCTCATTGTTTTGCGCGCACTGTTATTGCGACAGTTTGTGCCCAAATCAGCTCCAAGATCCCTTTTGTGTTTGGATTTAGCCAGCCGTGCGCAGCCTGGCTCCAGCCCAGCTCTGTCATTAGACTTCCTTTGTTTTCTCTCCTCGCCATTCCGTTTGTTTTGCTTCTCCCTGTCCCCCCCCCCCCCCCCCCCTCATATTCGACGCTAAATATTTATACAAATCGCAACTTCCTGTCGAAATCATTTACGCTCCCATAATAGCTCCAGCGCTGGGTTGCACAATGGGAGCCGTCGAGACGAGGGTGTCTCTGATTTCTAAACTCTCTGGGCTCTTTTGTTTTAGGTAAATAGAGATTGAAAGCTCTTCGACTAGCAATATTGGGTGCCATGTGTTGCAGAAAACGTGGCCTTCAGACATTAGAAGGCTGCGTTGTCATTCACTTTGCAGCTGTAGCTGAGACTTTGGCCCCTGGAGATGTCGGGGAGCTGTGTGTGTATGTGTGTGTGTTTGTGTGTGTGCGTGTGTGTGTGTGTGCATTTGGCCTTGTTCCAGAGGTGACTTTTTAGAAGTCGGGCGGGTTTTAGTGTTCCCCAGCCACTCAGTGCTGAGTTTGGATGTGTTCTTTCCTGTTTTTGTTGCTTTACGTATTTGAATATCGAGGAAGAAAAATCAGTAAAAACATGCCAGGGGGCGTGGCCATTCTTCACATGAGCCAACCCAATCTCAGACATTTTTTTTTACTTCTATGCTGTTCATACATACTTAATTATATATATATATATATATATATATATATATATATATATATATATATATATATATATATATATATATATATAAGTTGATGGCCAGTCCTTAAAGTGCCAACCCCACCCCCACCACCCTGAAAAGATCCTTTCCACCCCATGTCTAAAAAATCTAGCCACACCCCTGAAACAGCCTCACAAGCCCAGCAAGTGTTTACAGAGCACATTTCTTTTGTCCATTGTGGATTAAATTAACCTTTAACGTGGAGGCAGCAGTTAGTTACGGGCCAAAAAAACAAAATGAAGGAACAGCTTGCAAGTGCTTTTGGCATGTGCCGGAGATCAGCCCATCCAAATAACAGCCCCCTGAAGACAAACATGGGGCCGCGCGCACACACTTTGTCCTCTTTGATCTTGCTTTCTCGTCTGCTTGAGCAGCATGACTGATCTGCGTGTCATCTGTCTCATGAAAATCAAGTCCACCCCCCCACATCCCCACACCCGTCTTTTTCTTCATGCGCTTTCCTCTGTCTCCGAGTAAAAATGTCAGAAGGGGGGGAGTTTTGGGAGAGAGCATGTCGCCTTTTGTTTTCTCCCTCGCAAGTTTAGTCTCGGACGATGAGGAGGCACCTCTGACCTTTTGCAGAGCTTGAGCTGGTATTTCGGTTCAAAAGCAGAAAAACAGATTGCCAGGTGGCCGTGAATATGGGTGTTTGTGTATGTGTGTGTGTGTGTGTGTCTCCGTCTCGCTGTTAGCATAGACTCCACAATCCGTTACAGAGATTAGTTCAACTTCTGATGGAAAAGCACACGAGTCTTTTGAAGGAAACGAGCTAAAACGTGCTTCCTTTTTCATCCTGCGCTTTCAAAGAGATGACCAGCAGCCACAGTCGAGTGACCGAATCGAATCTCAAGCACTGGCCTGTCCAAGACTGTCCAAGAGGATCGGATTCTTCCGTTCTTGTGCTTCGCCACACACATACAGTATACTCTATACGTGAACAAGCAAAGGCACACTGAGTAATAGATACCGTATCAGCAAACTAAACAAGCAAGCATCCAGCGTTCAGAGCCGATCAGAGAAAATCAACTTTTTCCCTGCTGTTGTCACGCGGCGTGTTGCGCTCCAAATAGCATCCGCTCTAATTTATCACCGGGTGGTTATGGATGAAGACATCTGCAGCGGTTCGAGAAGGAGCTAATTGGTGTGCAGCATGGAACAGAAAACACTCGCTGCCATGCTGAGACCTAACACCACATCTTTCAGCATAAATAGATTTCATAATTAAGTTGTGTTTACCGAAAATGTTTTCTCTCTCTCTCTCTCTCTCTCTTTTTTTTTATTTTTAATGGAGGTGTAACCGCATGTTGGGATTAAAGGGCTGTTGTGGTTGTGTTTTTATACAAATCCCTGCTTATATATGCACATGTATATAGGATATGATATCCATCATATCAGTTTATAGCTACTTTCTATGGCCAGTTTATTAGGTACCATGCAGGTTACAGTTACATTTATATAAATGTTACTGTAGCTAACTTTTTTATGGGGGAAATCTCCTCAACCACCTGCATGATGCGATGGCAGCCGTAGTGCACCAGAACGCCCACCACACACCAGAGTGGAGAGGAGAGTTTCACAAGGACACTGGGGTTATACCCCTGCTCTTTACGAGAAGTGTCCTGGGATTTTTAATGACCATAGAGAGTCAGGACATCTCGTCGTTAAAGACGGTGCTGTTTTTACAGTATAGATTCCCTGTCACTGTACTTGGGCATTAGGACACACACTGACCACAGGATGAACGCCCTCTTAGTTTTCCCCAGGAGATCTCCCATCTAGGTACTGGCCAGGCTCAACCCTGCTTAGCTTCAGTGGGACACCAGGTGAGAACTGCAGGGAGATTTGACTCAGGTGCACAGCATAAGTGTACACTGCCTTCCTCATATCAGATCTGGAGATTACGTGAGCTCTTTTGAAAATATTTTTCTTTGGACTTTGCTTAGGATTTTTGTCTTGTTGCACGGTAAGATTTTTCATTTCTCCATTCAGAAAAAAACCAAGGGGTGGGCAAACGTTTGCATTCGACTCTTATCTGGTCACGTTCCGTTGAGGTCTGGGATACAGCAATGGGATTCCTATAAATAAATGTATACTGAATGTTGGTGTTGTTTATGTATTCAGCAGGTTTGGAGCTGCCATTCATGATGATGTCACACCCTCTGATTCCTGTAAGCCTGCCCCCTGCCTCGGTCACCATGGCGATGAATCAGATGAACCACCTGAGCACCATCGCCAGCATGGCCGCCACCGCTCAGGTGCAGAACGACTCGAGCCGAGTGGCCACCTCCGTCATTAAGGTTAGGACCTTAATCGTCTCAGGATCAGTTGTTACATGTTTGATTGCTTTTAACCTAAAGGTAAGAGTTAAATAAATAAAGTCTAAATGATTCAGCCCCAAACTGAAGCAGAGGATCAGCATGAATCAGATAGAGCAGGCAGAAGGCGAGAATACCCACAGCAGTAGAAGTGTGTCAGGATGATTAGAGCCCCGATTGCCTGAGCTGTGAATAAAGCTTTCTAAACTGATGACAGTGACGTGTGTATGTGTGCGTTTCAGGAGCGAGTGCGAGACAGCCCATCCCCATCTCCCTCTCTGGAGGACGGCCGAAGGTCAGGGAGTCACATATCCTCCAGGCAGAGCACCAGTGTGTCCAGTTCTCCCGCTCACACCGAGAGCTCGTCTGATCGGCCGCGTACGTCTGCACACACTCTTTTCCAGACATTGTGCAACACAAAGCGTATATGTTAAACTTACTTAGGCGCACGCTGGACTTTTATGCCTCCAGATGAAGAAATCCGACATAATTTGATCTAAAACACCTAATTCAATGTGCGAGATTTTATTACGTGTGTCAAGAATATACATTTTTCCGCTACACTACACACTAGTTCACTCACAGCACTCGGGATATGTGCTTTTATGATAATGTGGCGACTCAGGAGGACACTGCAGCCTCGCGAGTGTGCCAGGCTTTTAGCATTAGCTATAAGATGATACCATATAATCTGCTGAAAGGAAAACTTTCATTGAATCTGGATCTTACTTTAGGAGATAAAACTGCACGGGCACATGTCAAGCTTTCTGCTTTTATAATCTCGACTAATACACTAATATAGAAGTTGTATCTTGGGTAACTGATCCGAGAGTATGACCTCAAATTTGTGCAGTGCGCCTGGCTGTGCTTTAAATCCTATTTTTTTTTTATCAGATTTCAAGTGGACAACTTTAAAGCACTTATAAGACATCCTAGCCAGGTGTCTGGTTTCGTTATTGGTTTAGCGGTTGTCCACAGTAAGATTTGATTTTGAGCTTTATTCGGGTTAGATGACTAATTTATGGTCAAAGTTTGAAGGAAATTCAGAGTGATGTTCAGACTGAAGCTCGGGAAGGTCACGTTTGTGTTTTCCGTCACAAGTGCAGTTTCAGGCTCGAGTACATAGATGACGGTTTTGTCGGGTTTTGTTTGACTTTTTTCTGTCCTGAAAGTAGACAGAGAACCCAATTAAACGAATGAGACAAACATATTATACTTGGTCATTTATTTATTGAGGAAAATGATCCAATATTACATATCTGTAAGTGGTAAAAGTATGTGAACCTCTAGGATTAGCGGTTTAATTTGAAGGGGAAATTAGAGTCAATCAATGGGATGATGATCAGGTGAGTGAGCGCTCTGTTTTATTTAAAGAACAGGGATCTATCAAAGTCTGAGTCTTCACCATACATGTTTGTAGAAGCGTATCATGGCACGAACAAAGGAGATTTCTGAGTTGTCGATGCTCATCGGGCTGGAAAAGTTTACCGAACCATCTCTAAAGAGTTTGGACTCTAAACCAGTCTACTGTCAGTGAGAATCCAGTAGAGAATGTTAATATGTTGGATTTATTTCCATCAGAACATCTTCACATTTCCTGAATACTTTCACCATTTCACCCGCAGCTGTGCACCAGAATGGCCTTTCCTTGGGTCACGCTCTGTTAGGCCTGTCACCCAATGCACCCCCGGGACCAAAAGAGGGGGATCTGGCAACCCAAGATGCTGGTCATGACTCAAGGAGGACGCATGCAGAAAAGGGTGAGGTGTTTTATACTACTTCATGACATTTTGCTGAAGTAATATGATCATGAGAAAGTTCAATGAAATTAGGAATTCAACTGGGACATTCGTCTGTTATAAGCGTGCCTAATCACGTCTGGTGGTGACAAAGTCGTCTCTATTGGCATCAGTAGCTAGTCAGATGAATGCTACAGAAAGCTGTGGCTAGGAACTTGAAAAATTCTACAATGGTTATATAATCCATCCATTTTCTGTACCGCTTATCCTACTGGGTCGCAGGGAACCGGGAGCCTATCCCAGGGAGCATGGGTACAAGGACGGGGTACATCCTGGACAGGGTGCCAACCCATCGCAGAGCACACACACATTCACATTCACACACCCATTCATACACTATGGACACTTTGGACATGTCAATCAGCCTACCATGCAGGTCTTTGGACAGGGGGAGAGACCCCTGAAGCACGGGGAGAACATGCAAACTCCGCACACACAGGACCGAGGCAGGAATCGAACCCTCGACCCTGGAGGTGTGAGGCGAGCATGCTAAACACTAAGCCAATGTGCGCCCTGGTTATATAATGTATTTGTGTATTTGTGCAATGCATTCTGGGTATTTTAGTAACTCGACATTGAGATGTAAATTCTGCCAAAACGTTCTGCGTTACAGAATATGACAATATTATTTATAACATATACAATCCTGTTACAGTGTGTTCCTGGGAGAATCGTGTTGGGGAGTGCAAATGTTTACGCACCCCTTAGGACACAATGACAAATAAATGTAATTTTAAAAGGAAAAACAAAACATTTAGATGTTTGTGTGTTAGTTTTCCCAGAAGGAGCAAAAAAGAATCTTACTGATATTAATTAAAAAATGTACGTCTCTCTTTGTAAATTTCATCAAAAACATTTTGTCCATCGTTACTCTTCCAAATGGCATATTCTCTTCACATCAGGTCTGAAACTAAAAACATAAAGGAAAAACTGTGACTTCTTCCCTGTTTCTCTTCAAAAAAAAAAAAATTCTCTGTAGATGTTTCTCTGTATTGCAAGACACACCCACATTTCATTTATGGATATTTTCTTTATTTGTAGACAAAGTGTATAAAGATTAAGCCCATTAAGTAAAACTAAGGGGGTGTAAACATTTGCATTCAATTACACAAAACACAGTAACGACCGTAAAGTTGATCGAGAGCCACAATTGTGCGCTTGAGCCTCACATGCTTATCTATATTCTTCTCCTGATTATTCTGGCATTGTCTGTAGCGCACCACAGCAGCAGTATGAAGAGCAGACCTGTGAACGATCCCCTGATGTGCTTTAATGTAAATTAAAATTCAGTGTGTTTTCTCTGCGCTCATGCATGGGGTCTCGGAACGCGTGTTCCGAGAACAAAGAAAATCAATGCGCTCGTTCACATTTCTATGAAAATAATCCATTAGGGTGGGAAAGAGAAGGCAGCGGGGCTAAATTAGTTAGCGATTTGCGAAGCGTGAATTAATGAACAAGCTTTTTTTTTCTCGCCCCTCCACCTCCTCCTCTTTCCTCCTCCTTTTTCCCCAGCTCTCCTGGAGGTGTAATTTTCTGTAATAACCTCCCAGAACCCTTGTTTGGTTTCTGCATTTGAAGGCTTTCATTAGCTTAATGAGGACTTTTGCAAGGGCGAGTAGTCAGCACAAATTTCTCATCGCGCCACGATACCTCCGGATCAGCTACGCTGCTGTGTGTGTTCGCAGTGGCAGTGGGCCGGACGGACTTGTGAGTTTATGAGTTCGAAAGAACCTCTTAAGGTTTGCTACGTGTGAGTTGAGAAATGGCCGAGATGGTGTGCGAGATGTTCGAACGGCAATATCATTTAGCGGAGGCGGCGCTAAAAGAGGAGCGCTAATAAAAGTCACGGCGGAGTAAGGTGTAAACGATGATGAGCCGGGCCGCAGTGCATTAGATTAATGAGAACCAGCATTGCTCTCTCTGTCTCACTCTCTCTCTCTCTCTCTCTCTCTCTCTGAGTGAGATGAACGCTCTGTGATAAACAGACACTCGTCAAGCATGACCGGCTGACGAGCTGAAGCAGGTAATTGAGAAGCTGTTTCATTTGTAACCAATATCCACGATCTGCTCATCATACCTAGACCCAGCGCTCTAGAAGAGCCGAGGTGTAACGAGCTGTAGCGAATAACGACAGCAAATATTAGCGCGTAATTTGTTTTGATCACAAATAATTTGCATGTCTGCGCCATAAACGTCTGACCGAATGCAGCACACATAGACGTCTTGTACATCCGTACACTCGTAGGAAAATAAGGGTTTTTCAAACATTCTTTAGATAGCGAAGCGTTCTTAGATTTCAAAATGGTACGACTGCGCTGGTACAAACCTGTTGCAGGGGTCTACGTAGAACCTTTAATGGTTTCCCCAACAGGACAAAGAATGTAGGATGTAAAAAGTTCATCTTCATTCTGGTTTCCAATGGGTCAAAGACCCAACTTGTATGAAAAGTGACGTAGGTTAACTTTAGGATTGGGGTGAGGTTGTACCTTAATGTATTCCATCGGTTTGTTGTTGTTTGTTTTTGAACACATTCTTGGAAATAAACTTTTTCCCATTGGTCTGTAGTGTGTTATTTTGGCCATGGTTCGGGTTTTAGCAAGGTTTGTAAATGCAAGTTCATTTTCCTGAATTGAAATTAAGTTCACATCTCAGAACGCCTGGGATTCCTGTTCTTGGTTGACGTGAATGGAACCATTTGGTCTTCTACTCTTGTGGTCCATCTAACTCAAGGTTTAACATGTTCTGAGATGCTTTTCAACTCAACACGTTTGTAAAGAGTGGTTATTGGAGTTGCTGTGTATGCACAATAGCTTTTACATTCAGAGTTTGTCTTCTGCACTACAATATAAAGGATGCTGTTTAAAGGTCAATGCAGCCAGAGCAGTTCTCTTGTTGCTTGATTTGCTATTGGTCGTAGATGCAAATTCACCTGCCAAAGTTACCCAGGTTAAACTTGGATTCTCAATTCTGTCCAATTCCAGTGGATCAATGGATCACCGGTCCAATGTTTTAAGTATTCACCACCACTTGGTGTACGGATGTCCAGATTGAATCCCAAGAAAGCACGCTTCAGCACTAGGGATCAGGTAAAAATTGCCCCATACAGCAGTGAAGCCATTGCCCATTGGGTACTCGTTTCTGCCCACAGGTCCCATGCTTTTAAAAGCACCATCCCTTAAAAATTAGGGTTGTTTTATAGAAGAAAAGCGTACCTGTTTTTACCATTCAGCAGCTATTGCAGAGCAGGCAGGACCTCTTTGTCATTGCTTTCAAATGAATCTTCAGGGGGCAGAAGTGAAAGTGTCAAGATCAGAAATCAAGGCGTCTTCGCCAAAGACGACTAGCCTCAAAGACGTCGTCCCTCGCGCTCCTCGGTCTGCTCACTCTCTTTCGCTCTAATGCTGACTGCGGCGGACTTCAGCACAAGAAAGTTCATTACCCTGAGGAATCTGAGCAAAGACACAAAGCGAGCGAGGAAACGACCTTGGTTTGAAGAGGACTGCTTATGATCAAACAGCCTTCCAGTTTGTGTTGCTAGAAAGAAAAAAAGAAAAAAAAAACCCTATGAAGAGATGCATCAGCTAAGCTAACTCAGCACTGATTGTCCCTGTGGGGGCACCGTAGTTCAGCGGCACGGCGTGAGGTTTTCTCCTGCTGAGTGCTCCAGCGGCCCACGCCGGCATTCCGCTAATCACATTCCTCCAGATGCCTGGCTTTTTTAGCCAGGAGAGCGGGAAGGGGGGAAGAGAGAGATGGATGAGGGAGCACGAGATGGATTGTTTTTCATCTTTGAAACACCTTGGATGTGACAGCGGGCTTCACTCTCTTGCCAAGATGGAGAGATCGGATAAAGATGCTTTGGTCAGCTAAGTGGGGGGAGGGGGAAGTGGGGATGGTGGTGGTGGGGGGTGGGGGTGGGGGTGGGGTGTGGGGGGGGGGCGTAAATCTAATCAGCCTTTATCACATAGCGGGCAGAAGGTGAGATTTTTGAGCACCTGCTCGTTTAAATGGATCCTGTATGGCATTATACGCACTTGAAAACGTACTGCGGCCAAAAAGCTACACCGAGAATTTTGAACATGGTTTTTAAAGTGAAGGACGTCCAAGAATAGATGGCGATAAAGTGGGTGTGCGGTGGAATGAAGAACGAGTAAGTGACTGATACTTGAGCCGATAAAGTCAGATATGAATGGACAAATGGACAGGGAAACTGACATAGCCAGAGAAATAGACACGGACAGCTAAATCCACTCTAAAGGGAGAAGCGAGAGAAAGTGAGATGTGCAGTTAAATCCGGTCCAGAGTTTCATTAACTGACTTCCATTAAATATTTCCTGTCACCCGCAGCCCACCCCTGTAAAAATAGCCTGTGCTCTTTATAATCACCACTCAAACAGTCCAACACAGAAGAAGATAAGTGGAATATTTTTAAGCACGGAACGTCTCAATGCAATTAAAAGTGCTCACATACTGCGCCATGCCTAATATCCCGTATGTCAAAACTGCTGCTTCGACAAAACTGTGTTGAAAGTGACTTATTCGACAAAAACTTAAATCTGACATGTTTAAAGAGGAGGACACATGGATATGTGCATATGGAAGCAGTCCTGTGGCTACACTGGTGTTGCAGATAATCCTGTCAGAAAGTTGAATTAATGAAACACATTTCTAGAACTATAGTCATGTATCCTCACCGTCCTTTTTATTAGGAACACTCGCAAGCCTGCACATCTCAGAAAGCACGACCCGCTGCATCCTGGGATTCCCGTTCTTGGTAGATAGTGTTCTACTGTTGTAGTCCATATACCTCGAGTTAACATGTTCTGAGATGCTTTTCTACTCAACAAGGTGGTCAAGAGTGATTATTTGACTTACCATAGCCGTCCTGTCAGCTCGAAGAAGTCTGGCCATTTTACACCGGCCTCTTTAAGTACACAAACCAGCCCGTTTTGCATTAACACCCATGCCACGGTCACAGTCACTTCGATGACATTTTTTCCTCATTCTGATGTTTGATGTAAACATTAACTGAAGCTCTTGACCTGTATGTGCATGAGTGTATGCACTGCGCTGCTGCCACATGATTGGGTGATCGGACAACTGCATGAATGAGCAGGCGTTCCTAATAATAAAGTAATAGTATGAGTGTATATTTATAGTGCGTACAAATATATTAATAGGTAGCTTTATATATGATTACATGTAGACCTGCTGATTGAGGCTTGGGCTGTAATCTAGCATCCTGAATTCACGACTAGTTTCTCCACCTTAATTTGTCGGTCATTTCAGCTGTCAGTATCTGATATCACTAGTAAAACATTAGACCGCAATCAGGCATTTATCCAAATAATGAGAATAAAGTAGCCATTGTTCGTAAATAGGGGATTTAAGAGCCACCAAGTATTTGTAAGAAGACCTCTGAAGGTATGATGGGATTAGGATAATGAGTAACACTGTGTCAATAACATTTGTGCTAAATGAATAGCAAGCGCTTGTTAAACTGAAGAATGTAAGTCAGTTATTCAGTGACAGAAGTATCATACTGTACATGGGTACATGGGTAGTGATGGGTAGATAGCAACCAAACCATTGTCTTTTCGCCTCACTAAATTCATACCAAATGCACCTTTTCTTTCTTTCTTTTTTTTAAATTCTGTAAACATTTTCTCTCCAGATTTTATCCATTTCTATTGGTGTTATGCTTCTTGATATATATTTTTTTTATTGCTGTACAAGTTATTTTGTTGTAGTTAAAAGAACTTCTGCCTCTGATAGATTTTGTTTTCTTCTGCCATTTTGCTCTCATTTCACTCTCTGACAGCTTTACCTTTTATGGAGTTTTGTGGGTGTCGCTAAATGCAAACGAGCTGTAGCGTGAACACGCCTTGCACTTTACAGGTGATTCGTCAACTTGCGCGTGTGAGTACGAAGAAAATCGGAGTAAATGTTTGTAAACCTGGCACAAATGTTTAGTTTGGCCTACAGAAACACTGACTAAAAACAACTCTGCTAAGACGATCTCAAAACTGCGTTTAAAGCGGTTCCCACACGTTAGCATCGCCATATGGTTGTACAGTAGTCCATGCATTAGTCACATTTGTGCCTTCGCAGTTTATGATTAGCATAACAGTGAAACACAACATGTCGCTAGGGTCTGTTCTGTCCTAAACATACGGTATAACAGCATTATTTATGCACATGGTTTGAGTGGCCGGGCCATACGGGCAGACAGAGTTATGGAAATAAAGCAGCTGTGTTTTTGAACAGAAAGTCACCTTCCCCCCTCCCTAACAACACTTTTTATTAGCCTGCACAAAGTCGGTTATTACAGCTATGCGCACACAGGACCTCGATAAAGAGAGCCTGTGTGCTGTGCAGCATTTTTAAAAGTATGATGTTGGAAGTTTTTTTTTTTTTTTTTTTTTTTTTTTTTACAGCAGTGTTGATAAATGTGCTGTGCAATCCACAGGGCTGTAAAAGAAGCACTCAACAGCTTTGAAAGCATGCAGCTACAGAACAGCAGGCATGTTATTGAGATCACTGTCATCCCATGACTTATTGTCATGGTGCTTTGATAGATCCATTATGCCATGTTTGTTATAATGACATTCTTGTGAGCTTTGTGATAATATTATTGGTTTAATAACGTTTAGGCATTATCAAGATTGAGCAAAACAGAAATCAGTCTGTGAACGCACCACGCACATGCACAGGTATGAGGCCATATTAAATATCGGCATGCTGTATAATTAGTTACATTTGCTAAACATCAGAGAGAAGCACAATACTACGACGGATTCCTTCTCGCTACAGACCCGTAATAACTGTTGCCCCTGGTTAACCTGCTTCATACCATAAGGCCTCATACATTAGCAGGCCCTTTGAAGTGACTGAAGTCAAGATCAAGGCTTCGGCCTGATCAAAAACAACTCATGCGCGCTGCGGTGTGTGTCCGCCTCGTCTGCTGCTTTAAGTGCAGGTCTCAGATCAGCGCTGCTGTAATTATCAAGCATCCAAAACTTTACGACTGATGCAGGCATAAAGTGTGCTGCAGAAGCATTTTCAAGTCACTGAAAACTTTTTGAAACCTAGAAATGAATATATAAATGTATAAATATATTAATATACAAAATACACTGAATAATATAGTGGTTTAAAAAAAATTATTAGGCAATAAAAAAGCTACCTTGTTTATACTTTTACACGAAATCCATAAATCTTTGAATATGCAAAACATATATTTATTTATTTATTTATTTATTTATTTATTTATTGTCCTAGCTCTGCACACCCACTCCTTTTGAATAGGAATTTCACACAAAACTCTTATTTAAAATTTTTTAAGTATTATTTGAGTAATATTAGAAAATATTACAAATATTAGAAAATAAAACTATTTTTATTTTGTAATGACCGCTCGCCAGCATTTCGTTTCTCTGTTTCATTTGTGTTAGACCAAAAAAAAATTAAATAAATAAATTACACTCATGGTTCTTAAATTGGAGAACACTTGGCGCACAACTCATTCCATTGCTACAAAGTAATAGTCATAAAGGTTTTCTCCTGAATATTTGGATATTTGAAAACACTCACTCATCCCTACCGTCCTCTTGGTAAACCCATGCAGCATTGTCCTAATTTGCATATTGAAATCTGATTGGCTTCTATATTTTATGACATATTAACACGCGTATGTTAGATTTTTGAGATAGACAGCTGTATTGGGGAACATTCAGTACTAGCTACATGTTTTAAATATTTATATATATATATATATATATATATATATATATATATTTTATTTTTTTTATTTTTTTTACTGATGTAACTCAAAATTATGGAAGTAGAATAATCAGTCTGTTCCTTTTTTTTCTTCTTTTTTTTCCTTCAAAATTATTGCGAATTTGAGATTTCAGGTCTTTCATAAAGATTTTCCAATCAGATCTCTACACACTACATCGTGCTTCTTCAAAGAACATCGCAAACCAGTCTTCCCAGTCTGACAAGTTTGCTCCCACAAGTGAACTCCTCCAAAGAGATTTAGTCATTAAAACATGTTTTTACCATTTAAGAGTGAGCCGGAGAGCTCTGTTCAATGGTCTTTACTTGAAAACTGTAGTATTTTGGTGGTTATCCTGTTTCAGAATTGTTCGTAGAACCTTCAGGTCCATCAGCAGCAGGCGTATTGCAGCCGTTCTAACAGAGACACTATGGTCCAAGTCATATTAGGACCAGATTTGAGATGACTCTGCGCAGAAGTGATGGAAATTTACAGTGTGGAGGCCAGAGGTGGAGAGAACATGCTGACTCTCAGCAAACGATCGAGCTGACATTTATTCAGGCCGAGTGACACGGACCGCATTAGAAACACAAAGTAGCTTTGATGTGCTGTAGCGACCTTGGACTGTTATTAGACCTGTCTGGCACTCGGCCATAAAGACGCACGTCTGAAATGCTCAGCTCTGCATATATAAACTTGCTGTTTCAGAGGAGAAAGTGTTTGTAGGTAAGTAACACTCGGCTTGTTTGTGGCTCTGGGTTCATCTACAACTAACCTGCGATTACTGGTTTGTGGTGTAACCCGAGTTCTGCATTACTGCATCAGTTTCATGGACTGGATTCACTTGCATAGGTGCGTTTGGTCTCCCAAAGGAACAAATCTTAAATATCTTACCCTGATGAAGCCCAGTGGATATAGTGGACAGCTAGAACCCTTAACCATCCAAAAAAAAAAAAAAATCTCAAGGAACCCCCTTTTCAAAGGGTGTATTTCATTGGCATATAATAATATACATTAACATTTAAGTAACATGTATTATCGGTTTATTACTTGTCAGAAGTGTTTATGAGAATGACTTTCAGAACTTTTACCAGCCTGAAGATTCTTAGCTGTTTGAAAGCCGTCATGAAGCGGACAGATTGACGCAAGAGCAGGCTTGGAAATACTCGATCTGCAACCAGTTACTCAAACGGTATACGTATGACATTACTCAAGACGGGCAGATAACTTCACAAAGTGACACTGAGTATTTAAAACCAGTAGTGTGATTGCAAACAGGCTAGTGTCATAAGCAATCAAGTGACTGTGAGCAGGCATAGGAGCTCGACAAGAGGTCATGTGATGAGGTCATGGACTGAGGATCATAGGGTTTGTTTGCAACTGGATGTAACACTGTCCTTGAACCTCTGTGCGAGGCTCTCTGAGTTTCCCAGCAGTGTTGGGCAGTTTTACTTTTAAAAATGGAGTTAACAAAGCCACGAGTTAAGGTACGTTCCCACACAAAGCGATTTTATTGCTACAAGTCTCCAGTAGGCGTTCCTATGGTTGCCATAGTAACATTTATCAGTGTGTAGCACAACTAGCATTCTACTTTTGACAACAAACCAGTTTTCTTGCCACTTAAAATGAAACATTCTGGAGGGAGAGCGTTTGTGTATAAAATTCACCAGTTTATATATCGTATCATATATACATCATATCTTACGAATGCCTGTAGCCAGCGCTCGTCGAAAATGAATGGCCTCGGGTCGCTTTGTCGCTGTGAGTCACTGTGTGTGTGAATGTACCTTAATTTGTAGTTAAAAATGTAATTATCTGAACTACATGACTAACATAGGTTAACCACACTGGTGCTTGTTTATTCTTTATTAGAATCTTCTGCTAATTTACGAATAGTAATAAAAACCAAGGTGGCTTGGTTTGAGCCAGTAGTTTTTTCCAAATATAATAAACAAAACTGCGGCTAATTTTACCCACGTTTGGAAACTGACTCTATAAGAAAACGCTTTGTTGCCTTTAGTAAAAATGTAAGAATACCTTTAACCAAACGTCAAGGAATATGTAACCTAAGGAATCAAAAATGAAGAATGTTAAAAGCAGTATATGATTTAAAATATAACATAAGACCAATGAAGCAATCAAATTTTTGATTATCAATAATAAGAATTCTTCTACTACTTAAATGCCTATATCATTTATAAAAAGGATCAGTAATATAACTTTACATAAGGTTCATTGATCTAACATCTTCATGTTCGTCTCGTCACAGCCAAAGCTCGCACTAAATCCCAACCCCTTCACTCCTCGTCAGTCACTCTCCGAGACTTCGTTCTCAGCTATAGCTTTAAACTGTTATAATGAACGTGTTATATAATGAAAGAGGTTTTCATTCTCGTTACAGAAGAGAACGTACTGTGCACGCCTACATCTCGCGAGACCTACGAGAGGGTTTCTCACGCCATCCCCACGCTTCCTCCAGGCTTCCCCGCGCCGCTGCTCTTTCCTGAGGGCCTGTCTTCCATAGAAACACTCCTCACTAACATCCAGGTACATCCTGTTCCCAGAAGACACACGGATGAGGCGCTGCTTAGAAAAGCATGTAAAAATGTCTTTGACGTTATTGTTGATAGTTTATCGTTTAGGTCTGATCGGCTCGAAAATGAGAGTTTTACATTCTGTTCATTACATTCAGTTCATTTGATATTTCTGGAATAAATAAACTGCACTGGAACAATGAAATGAATTGAATAATTATAAATAATTATAATTAAACTCTAGCATGAATATGGATTTTTTTTTTTTAACTCTAGAGAATATTAATCCATTATTCAATACATACATAATAAAAAATGATGCGTATGTTGTTTTGGTTTGGAAACAAATTAAAACATTAAATAAATAAATTTTTAAGAGCTTTTTTCTTTACAGAAAAATAATGCATTTGTAAATGATAAATTAAATGTTAATTATTATTATTATTATTATTATTATAAATGCATGAAATAAATGAATTCATATTTATTTATTTATTTAGCTAAAAGTTCAAAAAAGTTAACCTTTATGCTGTGTGTGTGTATGTGTGTGTGTTCAGGGTCTGCTGAAGGTGGCTTTAGATAACGCCCGGGCGCAGGAGAAGCAGGTGCAGCTGGAGAAGACGGAGCTGAAGATGGAGCTTTATCGGGAGAGGGAACTACGCGAGACACTGGAGAGACAGCTCTGCGTGGAGCAGAAAAACCGAGGTCATTACTCTACCCAAAATCTGATCTGGGATCAGGTTAAACTTGTCCTGGCGTTAGGAAATTTGGCGTGAACTTAGCTATGAAATCAAATAAGATCGTTTTGTGTGTTTGTTTATTTTTTAATGAGAGCAGGTTGGTTTAAACATGACATACAGTGAGACAGATTAACTGATCTCAGACCTGGGTTAAGTAACAGTCCTTAGATTCTTAGCTGGTTCTCTCTTGAACAATTCTGCATTATGTTTAAATAATTGTGTGATACATATCGATCCAACAACTTGATTAAAGTGTGAGGAAATCATACTCGGCTTTCTATGCAGCTAGACAGCTACGGCAAGATTGAAAAGGAAATAAAACTGTTTCCATGTTGTTTGGTGAAATATATTTATGATTTTAAAAGTCGAAGTGTCAAAGTGTGTTATAATCTGAAAAAAAACATTTTGGCCAAAGCCCAGATTCATGTTTTTTGGGGTTTTTTTGGTTTTCCAGAAATCAGCCCACAATGATTATCTTTACATGCACATCAAATTCTGTTTACGGTCTATATTCAGGTTGCAGCCATATTCCGAATGCTATGTTTATATGCGTGCAGGCCTCTGAATATTCCTGTATACATGGTTGTTGTAAGTACAGTATGCCTAAGTTGCCATTCCTAGTCTACAGCTAAGCATCTGTAAGCACCTACAATTCTTTGCAGACTGAGCGTATATCTCCTTTCAGTAGATTTTCTGAATAAAGTGTTCACATGCAACACATTTCAGATTAAAACAGGCATATCCCAGGGGTAGGAATCTGGGGAATCAGAATATCGTCTTAATCTGAATCGGGAAATCGGATTGCGGTGTGAACATGACTCGATACTAATTAGAATATTACCAAATTCCAGTTAATATCAGAATAATAATGTGCGAATAAATGTAGTCAGTGACCTCATTTTTTGACCAAATTTTTATTTGAAATACGTTAACACTACCAGTAATTTTTTGATATATAAATAGATATGTGAGGACTGTTAAATTACATCCTAGCCACTAAAAACAAACTAGAACATAGTACCACATTCAAATGTGTGGTTTTTTTTTTTGTTCGTTTTTTTAATCTGTAAATATTCCGAACATTTGACTATTATTGAACAGTGAAATTTGTCTTGACATCCCTAATAGAAATAAAAGGATACCCTGATCCCACATCAGTAGTCTTACCGTAAAGACTGTGGAGCCATGTGAAGTATATTGTGATTAAAGAGGAGACACGTACTTCGAGTTACTTATAGAGGGCACAATTCAAGCACGTAGCTCATTAGTTAAGAGTCCAACAGCGTCTCTTTGGGATTTGAACTTACAACCTCGCGATCACTGGTTTAGAACCTTAACCACTGAGCTATCAATCCTGAAAGCGTGATTAACTATAGCAGCAGTTATTAACCTTTTTGCGAGTGCGACCCGCTTCTAAGAATGGCGATAAATCAATGCGAACGGGCAAGTTTTTTTTCGACGCCATGTCACTCGGTTCTCGGTATTTGGCGTGCACGGATATCCAAAAATCCAGTGGCTTCTCTGTGAACCTCTGTGTAAAATCGTCTCAAATAAAAGTTTTCCCGCGACCCCCCTGCTACCGTTTTGCGACCCCCAGGTTAAGACCCGCTGAACTGCAGTGTACTGTATAAAGTATTTCTCTCACTCTAGCGGAGATAAAGTCGATGTTGAAGTTTCTTTTATTATAACAGGTTTTACATCCAGCAGCTGTTAGAAGATCAGCTTAGTCATTTTTTTTTTTTTTTGTAAAGGAGAAGTCAAAAGACCTTTAGAACAAATGATTTGATATTTGTACGGATAAACGCCTTACATCTGTTTAGCAAAACAAGCTTATTAGCAAATCCACGATATGTTAACATCGCCCTTACAAATACTTAGCAAATGTCAAAATCGCTCAGATCCGTACGCTTGCCCATTCTTCCATCTTCCAACACATCAAATTTGACAACCGACTGTTCACCTGATGTATCCCGCCCCTTGACAGGTGCCATTGTAACAAGATAATCAATGCTACTCTCTTCACCTGTCATTGCGTTTAATGTTACTAACATTAAACATACTATCTTTTTAGAAAAAAGATAAATGAACAGTACAGCCAAAGAGAAGTTTGGTGTTGAAAGTTTGCTTCGTGAGCTACTAAGCAAATCTATCTAACAAGTAATGGATGTTTTTAGCTACCATCATTATCATATCATCAGACAAACTCATTTGTACATTAAAAAAAAAAAAAAACAGCTTTATACTTTAAACTTAAATTTATACAGACGTACGTGATTTATACATACAGTTATACATAAAAAGAAAGCAGATCAAATATACATATACAAATCTCTTTTCATCTGATCCGCTTTGAACATTTCTTCACGTCTTCAAACTTTGGTTACGAGAAGAGACGGTCATAAAAGCGTCTAAATCACAGCGACAGGAAAACATGCAGCGTTAATTAAAGTTGTTTAATTATGAGGCCCTTTGTCATTTGTTTTAATATCGCCCACGCGATGATCGAGCCGACAGAAATAAACTGTAGGTTCAGCACTTTCCTTTAAATATATACACACACACACACACACACACCTAGGCAGATATGTGCATGCATAAACAGAGGCACAAATTACAAGCCCAAAAACACAAAGCACCCATATTCACAAGGAAGTTGCCTTTGTAATTACATGTACTCACTTCTAATAAAATTTGTACTAATGATTGATTATGTCCGTAAACTGAATCACTGTGTTAATATTCACCCACACCAGATATGATAAACATAACGGATGCTGTACATAATACATCACATTAGTATTAAGTGAGTTCTCGGCTGTAGAACTCCATTGTAGAATAATTTGCTGGGTTTTTTTTATTATTTTTTTTATCTCTTAACGGTGAATGAAGAAGGTGGAAATGTGAGGGCTGCTGATTCCAGATCAGTTAATAAAGGGCAAGAGGAAGCCTCAACGCCCAAGGGAGCATTAGAGCTAATGCAAAGGAGCCCATTTTCGCTGACTCGAATGTCTTAAGTCCATTATTACAAACAGAAGAAAATGAAGGCGGTCAGTTGAGAATTGAGCTCCATCGAACATTTAATACACGCACTGCGCTGTAGACTGAGTTGTTACCAAACTACATCTGAGCAGCAATTATGTGCAGAGCGTTTGCTCATTAAAATCATTTAGCTACAGTGTTACTTATTGCTGCTGTAGTATTTCCTACTTTAATTAGTTGTGTGTGGATTGAACTGGATCAGGGATTTTCCTGCCATTGTGAAATGTAATGGTCCCTCTGCTTAGTGCTGGTGGGCGGGGTTTTTTTTTATTACGCCGATATTCCAATATCTGATTTACCAACACATTACATGTACACAAATATAGCTTATTTGGTATATACATTTCTGGTGATGTCACTATATTAATCCAGAATTGTTTGGAATTTGTATAGCATTATAGTTTTACAGACCAAACATTCATCAAATAAAACGTATGCCGTTATTACAGTGCATCCATACTTTCAGTCACATTTCTTTGTATGGGTTTGTTTCTGACTGTTGTTAAGGAAATCAAGTACACATATAGAACCTTAGATAATACACTCGGCGGCAACCTTAAGGAACACCTTCGCATTCATGCCATTATCCAATCAAGTGACAACAGCGCGATGCATAAAACCATGCAGATATAAGTTAACTGAAATAGCCACACTTTATAAACACGGTGAGCGGAAAAGCATCTCAAGAAAACAAGTCGTACCTGAGCAACGCCAGAAGACCACATCGGGTTCGCACTATAGCCTCAGATTCCTGTGGTCTCCTGCTATTGTAGACCATCTGCCCCAAGGTTCAGCATGTTGTGCATTCTGAGATGCTTTTCTGCTCACCACTGTTGTAAACGGTTTATTTGAGTTACCTTTGCCATCCTGTCAGAGTGAACCAGTCTAGCCATTCTCTTCTGATCTCTCATCAACTAGTAAAACGAGTAAACTCTAGAGATCGATATGTGTGAAATCCAAGATCAGCAGTTTCTGAAATACTCAAAGCTGCCTGTTTGTCACCAACAATCATGCCATGGTCTGAGTCACTGAGATCATGTATGGTTTTATGCATTGTGACTCTGCCACATGATTGGCTGATCGGAGAGTTGCATGGACGATAAGGTGTAAAAACATTCCTAATAAAGTGTCTCTAGTAAGTGTACTGTATCTCTGGTAAAGTGAACCATTTTTTATGAGCACTTGTTTTATTAACATTATATCAGAATTTCATCATAATCATGATGTGTTTGAGCCGTCCTCTTGGCTAGCATGCCTAGCAACACCTAGCAAGCATTGGCATGTAACCTTACAAGCTTCCAATGAAAGAAAATGAAATAAAGTTTAGTTGTTATTTCAAATAATATAATAAAGAAATGAGGAGGTTTTTTTTAATATGATATTTAGAACTTAGTTAATATCTTCCTGCTTGGATTTTGTTGTCAGTTATTGCTAAGACCCGTCTTCTTTCACCTGCCTAATTTGCGATGTGATGACTGGACTCTCTCTTTACACACTTGTGTATTCTACAGTCTAATTGCTGGATGTCAAATCAGTAATTTCACAACATTCCTGAAATAAAGTGAGTTTAGTTATGAGAAGTTTAGCTAGTTCGGCTAACACGCAGCCTCCACACAGTTAGCGTAATTGGATAAAGTACTGGCTAATGTACTTTTTGGCTAATATACTTTTAAGAAAGGAAAAAAAAAAAGGTTATAGGCTTATAGATTAGCATACTTCTGTCGTTGTTAGGGATAGAAGGAGAAGTTTGATACTATCATTACTAACATTTCATAACCTGATTTTTTTTTTTTTTTATCTGTGAGGAAATTTGCTAAACCCTGAGGTAATTAGCTACCTACAGTAAGAAAATGCTAATTAAAATGGCCGACTGCCTCAAACCACACTCCGCCTTAAACGCCTATCACACTTTTGACAATCAGACGTCTTTGAAGCACTAAAGTGTCGGAAGCCTGTCACATTTCTCTTGCGTTTTTACCCCCTCACATTTCCGCATTTGTTCCTTTCCAGCCCTAATCCAGAAGCGACTGAAGAAAGAGAAAAAGACAAAGCGGAAGCTCCAGGAAGCTCTGGAGTACGAGTCCAAGCGACGTGATCAGGCTGAGCAGACGCTGCAGCAGACGACGGCCAGTGAGCACGCTCACACTCCGAAAGGTGAGCAAACACACACCACACACTGCTGAGTTACACAGCTGGAACAATAACCTGCTGGAGGAGTGGCTACTGGTTCTACCTCAGGCTGCACACACACACACACACACACAAATACATGTCATTAGAGTGCTGATATATTGCAGAACTTTAAAATTGTAGCACACGGAGTATAAATCATGGGCCTTCTTCTTCCTGTATTGTGTGCTGCCGATCCATCATTCTGTATTGATTACGTCCGCAATTGCTCTTCTGTAGTTTATCCCTGCATTACACACACACACACACACACACACACACACACACACACACACACACTGAACACACAGGGATTCTGTTATTTGTATCTAAATGGTTTTTCCAAGAGGTTTTTTTTCCCTCCTTGTCTTCGTGTAAAAATTTGTCGATTGTCAAAAGAACAATTCAGCCAGAAATGAATGGACCCAGATGTAGTCCACCACCCGAGACACATTCGGTGTCTGAATCCTGCTGTTTCACTTTTGTCCTGAAGCTATGACGTTAACGTTGGTAACAACTAAGAAAAGCTTGTTGCTGTCAGCTTAGCTTTGTTAAAGTGCATGTCAAACTCAGCCCCAAATAACAGTTCCTTTAAAGTAAAACTCCATCCTGAAACACATTAAATATACATTTATATTTATATTTATATATATATATATATATATATATATATATATATATATATATATATATATATATAAAATATTTGTGTTTGTGTTTATGATCGATTCTGGTGAGCATTTGTTGGTTGGTGCTGTAAATGTGTGTTATTCCTCTCAATGTCTTGTGATGTCACAGGTTGACCATCTGCGTGGTGTTTAATAGGAGAAAACAGTTCAGTGATCTTAAACATAAGAGCTAATGGTCAGATTTTGGCGTTAGTGTCTATAACTAAAAGAGCTTCATTTTTTTCCTTTTAGACTTTCAGCGTCATATTAATGAGAAACTCAATGCGGAAGTGGTGGAGAGAGCAAACACTGGACTCAATGTTCAACAGTATGACGCCGTCCGTGCGCTCTGAGTTACGGCAGAGACTCGGCTCGGCTAGTCAGAGATCTATGAAATGACGAGTGCGATAATGTCGATGCATGAAAGTCGAAGCTTCGGAACCTGATCTGTTCGAGAAGAGGGTACAGATAAGGAGGCGAGAGAGCCAGACAGGCTAAAGTGCTAAAGCGCTGCTGCATCACTCTCTTTAGGTAGAGATGAAACGAGGGCTAAATCCCACTGGCACCACTTTTCAGCAGGTAGCCGAATGGCATTGTGGGTAATCCAGGAAACCATTAGTCAAAGTACAAACGCTGATGAAAGAGATTTTAACTAGCATGAAAGCTCACATAATTAATTAATTATAAAGATTAATAAGCTGAGAGGATCTTTCCTTTCATGTTAAGTTATGCTGTGGTGTTGATCTAAAACGACAAAAAATTTTAACAATCAATGTTTCTTCAGAGCCTCCTGCTCCAGAAATGGAGACCGACCTGAGCAGGGACAGAACAGACGCAGACAGGACGATACCAGGTAACATCCCCTCACTGTCCACTTACAGAATCTGGGAATTGTAGTCTTTATTTTTGTTTACTCTTTTCTTCAAGTTCCCTTTTTTTTTAAGGGTTTATAGAGGCGCAGTAGCACACAAATCACGCGTCGGGTGTCGGTGCACCCATCATATCAGCGGCCCTGATCATAAGTCTCAGCAGTGTGACCAGAAATTGTGTCACGAAGCCTTTGTTCAAAGATTAAACATCTAAAGCATTGAGAAGGAAATTAAATTGAATGTCAGCGAAGCAAAAAAGAGAGACGGGGGGAGGGGGGGGGGAATAAAAGGCGGGTGGGCAGTAATTAATGGCTCTCTTAATTGTCCTCGTGAAATATTTGCATGGGCATAATTTACATAATTTACATGTAGTAATTAATCATTCAAAGGGGTTCCTTTCTCTTTTTTGTCTGGGTCGAGAGCGCGTGGGCACTCTGTTTCGGCTGACATTTATTTTAATGCGCGTCTTCTCTCTCGACAAAACCTTTCATCTCGGTTTGAAATCTGCCCGTGTAAGAACACAACCTCACGGACCGAGGCTATTCATCGTGCATCGAGGCCCACATCAGTCAAGTCTGGCAAATATTCAAATACATTTCGCTTCATTAGACCTTTTTGTGTGTGTGTGTGTGTGTGTGTGTGTGTGTGTGTGTGCGTGCAGATGGACGGCTCTTTCTCAAGACCGCGGTGATGTACTGAAGAAGCAGAGCGAGAGAACATGTAAATGAGTGCGGAGACGGAGGAAGCAGAAGTGGGAATAATCACGAAAAATCGATTGTATCGGAGGACTCGAGACATTTCAAGGACCCCAAAGGGTCGGCGTCTACAAATTACTGCGAGGAGACTGTCACACGCATTGGAAATCAATGCTTTCATTGTGCCTATCTGTGAAGTCGAGCCACCTTTTTTCTTATCACAGAGGCTAAAAACACACCATGTGGACCTTCACAACATTTTTTTTCTATAGGATATTTAAACCACTCACGCTTTACTGACCATGAAAAAAAAAAAAAAAAAACAAAAAAAAAAAAAAAAAAAAACAATATTTCAGAGCTTCTCTTTTATAGCCCTGACATGTTTAACTATCTATAAAGCACTATTTCCATCATGGAAGAGTCTGATGATTTGAGTTTATTCATGGTTTATTGAATATCTACATGACATTTAATGTGTTTTCGTGTAGCTTCGTGTCTTGTTATTCTCAAAAGAAAGATTGTCCATGTTTTGTTTTGTTTTTTGTTTTGTTTTGTTTTTTGTCATTATTATATGTTTGATGATTATAGCAGGTATCCTCAAACGAAAAAGAAAAAAAAAAAGAAAACTCATGAAACATGGAACGTGTACATAAAAGTGTAGAGATAATATTGTGCATTGTATGTCGTAGTGCTGTTAGGAAATCAATACAAACCTCTTTAATGAAATATCTTGCATCTAAGTTATTATTATTATTATTATTATTATTATTATTATTAGGTCCATAATCCATCATCATACCTGACTAGGAGAGCATGCTGGCATGTCATTACATTTGTCGTGTCCGTCTGATATATATATATATATAATAATAAAAATATTTTTTCACCTGGTACAAAGCAGGTCACACCTTACAGACACGTTTTGATCTACACGTGCCTCGGGTCTCTTGTGACAGTTGTTTATGTTTTGTTTTTCATGATTAAATAATGGCCTTTGTCCACGTATAAAATCTGATCACATTTTAACATGCTGAACTTTTTGTTTCCCACCTGTATACCTTTCTACCCGAATGATTTTAGGTGATTTTTGCCCAGGATATGGTTTTTATTTCATGATTTATTTCTTTTTAAAATAACAAGAATTACTATAAAACGTCTTACGTTTTCCATGTATGGAAATGTATTATAAATGAATTTGCCACAATTGCTTTTCCGATGGCTTTTGAGCATCCGACAAATGGAAGACATGCAAACGAAAAACAAATGTACCTTTGATTTCAATGTGTGGAAGAGACACAATGCTCTGGCCAGCTGAATTCTGAATCAGTCCGTACAGGATTTCGTGGATTTTTCTTTTGTTGTTGGGATTGTTGCGGCCAAAAATGCTTGATTTTTCTGCAGCTTTTTTTTTTTTTCACGATTGTTCGCAATGTGCCGAGTTTTTTCTGCTTTTTTTTTGCGGAAAACTGCTTGGATTGCAGTCGCACGAAATTGTTTTGCACGCTCTTTCGGTGTTGTTTGTTTTGTAAATGAGACCGCACGTGTTCCACGCACGTGAATCGAAGAGGGATTTGGCTGAATGCCCGAATCTCTGCCCAAATCTACCGAAAATCTGCGGTAATTTTGAAAAATTGCAAGCTCGTCTGAATATTGCTGCGGTTGCCTGATTTTGCGTTAAGTTCTGCGATCGCAAAATCGTGAGCTCCTGGAGGGACTGGTAAATGTGGCGAGAAAAAAGTGAATGGAAAATATGGTGATTGTTATTTGCTGCATGTTTCAGTGTCGATTATGATTTCAGCATTTTTTGTGCTTTTAAGATAAGATACAGTGTATATAGAGTATACAATTAGGGGGAAAAATGGTTTCTCAAGGGTTAGTTGGATAGTTATGGGTTCTGTGTTCCTAAAGGAGCCACACAGAGCCATTAAAGGTTCACCCAGAGGGGCAGGACAAGGGGACTGTCCCTTACTCCTAAAAATGTTTTTGGAGGCTCATATTTGGTTTATATATATATATATATATATATATATATATATATATATATATATATATATATATATATATATATTCTTGATTTATTTTACAGCCTGCATGTCATGATATTTACCTGCTCCATGTTAGTTTGAAAATGTTGGGTAGTAATATATGGCACAGACTGCATCCATCCATTTTCTTAAACATTATGGACAATTTAGAAATGCCGATCAGCCTACAACGCATGTCTTTGGACTGGGGGAAAAACCGAGTACCCGGAGGAAACCCCCGAAGCACAGGCAGAACATGCACACGCATGGTGGGAGCTGAGAATTGAGCCCACAACCCTGGAGGTGCGAGGCAAATGTGCTAACCACTAAGCCACCATGCCCCCCCTTGGCACAGACTCATCTTCAAATAATTATTTCATGCATTGAGTATAGTAGGAATGTAATTAGTAAAAACCTGGCTTCCCTAAATCCGTAATACAAGCCACCAAGCTGTTAGATTCATTCGTTCATGGTCAGGGTCACTGCGGATCCAGAGCCTATCCTGGGAAGACGATATACAGTATATTATATACATTTAAAAATGGTGAATGTGGTTTTTATGTATGTTTTATGTTTTTATGTGCAAGGCCATTGAGGAAGTCCATGTGAGGTCGTTCTTCATGGATTATATTCATGCAGCTGCAACTGACAGCAATTAACACCACTTTTTTTTTTTTTTAACCGGACATCAATTATGATAACCCTTGCACAGTGGCATCATTAGGCATTGCTACAGTCTATGTGACAAATCAGACGTGTCTCGCTGTAGCGTCCAATGCAGTTAGCGATACGTCCAACCAAAATGGAGCAGGAAGATAAGGCTAATGTAATCTAATCAGAAAGGGGATATTATGCATTAGTGTGCGCGTTAGCCGTAGTGTTCCGAGGCGTCTGGCGGCTGAGGTAAGGTTGGAGGACGTGTTATCTAAATGAGTGCGAAGAAGGGATGAGGACCAGGGTCCGCGGACGGATAATGAAAGGGCGAGTGAAGAGCGGACGGCTTTTAGCCCTTTCTCTTTTAGCCATTACTAATTCATGCTGCTCTTTCTTGCTCTTAGTGATGAAAGAAAAAGAGAGGCAGAGTGTTTAGGGAAAGGGAAAAAAATGGTGTGAGGATAATGTGCCGTGAAATTGAGTCTCGTTTGCAATGGGTTGGGCTGCTTTTGACTCCAAAAGCTCCACACAGGAAATGCTGGGAAATTGACTGCTCTCCGTCTAAGAGTGTATTGTTTACTTTGATCAACCTTTACTCTCCGGGCTAAAAAGAGAGGTTAAAAGAGGGCAGGACTTAGTACCATTCGGTGGGCTAAAGTGTGAATTCCGTAAGGGACCTTTTAATGGATGTGGACCTTTAGAGCTTTACCACATACTTAACATTTGCTGACTTGAGGTTTCCTGAAAAAGCACCAGGCCAAGCTCCGAGTTTCCTGACTCCAGTGCTAATTAACCTGACAAAGTTTTGCCCAATCCCACACCGCTTATATATATCCAGGATGAATTTGGTTCGTAATAATTACAGGCAATCAACAGACTTTTAATGTGTCGCTCTACATGAAATTATTGTGCACCACTGAAGACTCATCTTCTCAAATAAAAACGTTGTCTTCCTTTGCAAAAAGGAAGCCATTTGACTCCATTTTGCTGCTATACGCTCAGTAAAAACATTTCATCTGCCAAAGAAAGGTTTTCCATTTGGAAAATTTCCAAAAGGTTTCCTTTCTCAAACAGGTTCCATGTAAGCTCACTTTAGAAACCAATATCCATCCATCCAAAGAACCCTTGAGGAAAACTTTGTTGTCAGAGGTTGGAGGACACAGGTCATACAAAAGAAGATTTGTCCATTTTAAGTATCTACACTTTATACCTAAGGAATAAAAGACATCCTTGGGGGTGTGCGGTTATAGGAAAATAATCAACAACACTTCCCATTATGTTTCATTCCTCTTACATCACAGGAATTTGCCAATGCTAACAATTCTTCATTTATGTATTAATAAATGACCCATCATATTTGAATCCATTTTTTAGTTACGTTTAATGTTGTGACGTCACAAAACAAATATACACCAATTTCTCTAATCTCTATGTCTTCAAAATATTAAGACAAAAAAAATGCAGCTTTCCCCGTGTTAGAAAGCTTAAAGTTCCAGCTTTACCAATGACTGCTACACAGCGCTGACACTGGAGACTCCTTCTAAAAATACCACGCAAACATCTTCTTACAGCTTCACGCTATAATGACACAATTACACACTTTTTATTTTGTTTATGTGTCCACGTGGGGGCATGGTAACTTACTGGTTAGCACGTTTGCCTTGAACCTCCATGGTTTCGAATCCCGCCTCCGCCCTCTGTTCACGGAGCTTGCATGTTCTCCAGTTTCCTCCCCCAGACCAAAGATGTGCGTTTTAGGCTGATTGGCATTTCCAAATTGTCCGTAGTGTATGAACGTGTGAGCAATTGTGCCCTGTGATGGGTTGACACCCTGTCCAGGGTGTCGGCTACCCTTTGCCCCAAGACCACTGGATAGGGGTCCCACATGACTGTGTAGGATAATGAATGTATGGAAAATGGATAGATGGATGTGTCCTTGTTTCCACCAATCAGTTCCCTGAGCTAGCTGCTATTATAGAAATGATAACATACTATCGTGAGTGCATTTATATATATATATATATATATATATATATATATATATATATATATATATATACCTGCAATTTGCCTACAGTCTGAGCTACTTTACAGAAAATTCATCCACACATCAATTCTGACCAATCAGAACCGAGAATTCAGGAATGCCACGATGGAGTGTTTTAAATACATTAAAGCCACCATTATGTTAAAGTCTAATGCTAATGAACATGACCTGACCTTGCCCAAAGCCTCTCTACTTATATTACACTGAATAATGTTGGACAATGTTGAAATACTGTACGTGGAACCTTTATATATAATATCTATGGATTTGTGTTGCCTTTTTTATGATGCCCATAACCGCTGTTGCAGTTACAAAAAGTGGCACTCCGGCTGCAGCAAGTCTTTAGGGACATGAAGGACGAATGTGGAAAAAAGAAATCTCACCATCACTGATACCTCATGTTCTCAGTAAAAGCTTACACGCTTTCCATTCAAATCCATTTTGCTGCTAGTTAAGTCAGATGATGGTGGACACAGGAAATAGCTAAAGAAATGCTCCTGATCTAAGAGTTTGTTTACTTAAAAGGAAAAAAAAAATCCACCATTCTTTCCTGCTAAAAGGGGGGAGGGAAAAGTGTAGAGACACTTACTGGGCTGAACGTGTGAATATGAGTGATTCTGTAATGGAGCCACACCTTTGAAGATTTCTGCTCAAATTCAGTTGACAGCTGCTGAGTCTCCAGACTCCACTCATCAGTACTGATGAACCAACCTTCTTACCACTTTCTCAATGTCACTCCACTCATTTCTTTTTACACACTGTGCAGTTTTGACAATGCCCATATTTCTATGTTTCAATGCATTGGAAACCTCTGTATAGCGAGTCATATTGCCAGTTTGAGATGTCCATACTGTTGCAGAGTTGAAAACTGGCACTCCAGCTGCAGCGAGTCCTGAGGGACGACCGACGAACGTAAAGAAATAAATAAATAAAAATCTCACGTTCACTGATGCCTCAAGTTCTCAGTGAAAGCTTACACTCTCTCCACAGAAGGGAGCCATTCAGACGGATTTTGCTGCTAGTCAGCAGTACGTGAAGCAGATGTTGGTGGACACTGTTCAGACATCTCTGTCACATTCTACCATCTCTCCATTTAACTGCTCCCTAATGAGTATTTATTGTTTCCCAACACTACTGTCGCTCCTTTTTATTGGTGTGTGTGTGTGTGCGCGTGTCCATGAGTCTGTGTGTGTGTGTGTGTTCTCAAGATGACATCTCCTGGCCGCCTCTTGACAGCTGGACTGGCTTGTTTTCGCTGTCATCCCCTGGGTATTCGCTGTCAGCTTTGTGCTTGGCCAGACTGCGAGGAGAGAGATTAATGGACAATAAGGACATGATGGAGGGAGGGAGGGAAGAGAAGGGATGGACAGAAGAGGTGTGACAGTGAAAGAAATAGAAATATGGAACGAATGAAATGGAAAGAAATGGCGAGAAGAATAGACAAGACTGAATTCAATAAAAATGGACAGAAAGAGGACAATTAATGGCAAAAAAAAAAAACAAGGACAGAGACGGATGTGGGACGGAATGACAGAAAAGGAGGGATGGTTTGACAAGCGGAGAGTCAGAGAGGGAGACAGAAGGGTCAGAAAGACAAGACGAGGAGACGGGGGCTAGGTAGAGATAATGGGATGGAACAGAATGACAGAAAAGTGAAATTGTGACAGAAGACAGAAGAAGGAGAAGAAAAAACACAGAAAGTAACATGGACAGAGACAGCTAGAAGGACAACAGAAAGAGACAGAAATAAAGAGAACGCGACAGGCAGGGAAACGGCAAAATAGACACGGACAGAAAAGGCTCATGAGACTAAGGCGAACAGAAAAGAAGACAAAAAGAGAAACAGTGACAGAGAGCAATAGGCAGAGAGAGAGAGAGAGAGAGAGAGAGAGAGAGAAAGGACATGCGCAGGCCAACAACCATCTGCTCATTTCCTTCTAATGGACAAAGCAAACAGCAGGAGACACTGCTGACTACAAATCTGGCTTTTCTTCATTACTGAAAGCACACAGTAATTTGTCCCCAACTTTAACTCAGATACAGACATGCCTATTCTTTCTTTTTCTCCTTTTCTTCCTGCTGCACATCTTTTTTTCTCTCCCTTTATTCACTTTTTTCATTAATCACGCCCAAGAGATAACCTGCCACTCTCGCTCAAAGGGGCTTTTATTTAAAGAAGACGCACGGCTTCGGACATGAACACCAGTCTCTTTGTTAGCCGTGACATAACTAGCATCTGTAGGTCTGATCAATCGAACTCGGTCATTCAGCAAACAGGAAACAAGAAAGAAGCACAAAAATAACGAACGTATTGTGACTGATAGCAACCTACACTGCAAAGGTTATTTCATGGATGCTGGGTGTGTGCTTTTATGTATTTACCATTACTTAAAACATTTCTTCGAACACAGGATATCGCAAAACTGTCCTACTGATTAGCTAGCTAGCAGCGAGTGAAAAAGCTCGTCATTAGCGCTCTTCAATAATCATGATTCATTCTTGACTAAGTAGGAACTGGAAGGTTTCTGACTTCTGAGTAGGACAAGAACAGCCTTCCAACTTGTAATTCCTACATTTTCTGTGAGGAAATGTTTGGTTATAGGCACGAGTGCTGTGGCTAATCACAGCCGTGCTGATGTTCAGTCTAACAGCGTGAACGTGAGCATGATATTGCTTTTACACAACAAATTAATTTTGAGTAACTGATATTTCACACACAATATGGACAAATGTTCTGTTTATTCTTGCTCCGCTAGAGGAAATAGATCCAGAGGAAGCCACACTCGCTTTATAGCACGTCGGCTAGCTGTCTCGCTAGCTCACGCTGATTTGTACATCCCTGTTAAAAGTGCTTCTGGTGAAATTGGCCATTTACCTTTAGAAGATATATTCATAAAATATATTGTATACAAAATGTATAGTTTTCCATGTTGGTTGATGATGTCACTAACTCTACTGTAGAAACTACTGTTTCAGTGGGACTGCTGCTGGAATTTTATGTGCCAAGCACAGACAAGCAGCATGATACACACAGTGAAACGTCCCAGTGTGGTTACCCTAAATATAAGCACTTTTGTAAAGTTACTTGTCCAATCAAATTAGTGGACCAAATCTGAGTGTTGTATAATTAACATTTTAGGAAGGAGTCTCCAGTGTCAGCACTTTGTAACAGTCAGAGGTAAAGATGTAACTTTTCTGACACGGGAAAGTCTGCAGTCTTTTAGAAAGGGTGGGGAAAATGAAGTTGATAAGGGAAGGACTGTTTATAGCTGCTATAAAGTCAGTGATTAGAACAAACTTGTTTCCTAGATATTACACAACATTTAAAGATATATTCATATAGGATGAGGTTTCTCATTTGCTTCCCATATAGCAGTAAACTATCAACCTTTAACATAATGTTGGTCTAATTAAGTTACCTTTAAGTTAAATGTTTAAATGCAAATGGTTAAATGCAAAATGTTTATATATGTACATGTACCTTGTAATGTGCTCCAGCGATCACTTTTTGTTCCAAGCAGCTAGGACCATCCTGAGCCGAGATATAAAGATTTCTGTAAACAGATGTATAACCAATATTTGTTGTGTGCCATGACACAAAGATGGTTGTTGAGGTTAAACCAGTAACAATTTTTTTTTTAATGGTGATTTTGCAATGTCAATACATAGAGGTAATCACTCAAAAATAGAAAAGCTTTAGAAACAGTCATGCAACCTGCGTTGGACCACTTGAGACGGAAGGAATTAGCTCTTTTTCTCATTTAGCTAGTTAAATTAGCTAGCTAGTTACATTTGTTAAATTTGCTGTGTTGTTTAGGCTAGCAGTGGTGGAAAATGCTGGTGTATTTGAACTTTGTTACTGTACTAGAGTACTTGGAAGATTTTGAAGATTGAATAATGAATAAATGCAATTATTATTATGAATAAATGAATAAACTACTTTTCACTCCTTACATTTTAATTCAAACTTTACATTTGGTAAATTAGCTAGTTTTGTCATTGAACTGGTTAAATTAGCTAGCTAGTGCATTAGATTTGTGCATTATTTTTGCTAAATTTGCTGCTTAGTTAAGTTTTGTTTGTAAAAGAGTAATTAAACATCATCTAGCCTAACCAGCGAGTCAAATTCCAGGTTTGTGTGAGTTTAGCATAATATTTTCCTTATGACTGAGATCTTAGCAAGCTAGCTAATCATGCAGGATTGCAGGCATGATGAACGGCAGGTCTTTTCACCAGTCAGAAATGTTTACGTTTACGTTTACTTGAGTATGTTTAAATGTAGATACTTTTTGACTTGTACTTAAGTATATTTTCGCTCCATACTTCTACTTTTAGTAAGTCGGATTTTACCACAGGATACATACGTTTACTTAAGCGTAGTTTCTCTGTATTTTTTCCACCCCAGCTATAAAGCTATAGTTCTTCTTTGAGGTGCAGTTCTGTGACATCACTTTGACACTGCAGTGGTCATAATGAAAATTAAGTAGAAGAAGTGTTTTATGTGTGGCCATGAATGATTCAAATAATAGGTCATGAGATTTCGAAATTTCACAAACTGAGTAACTCATGGTCATGAATAATTATGCTGTGGCCACAACCTTACATTTCATTACATTCATTCATTTAGCAGACGCTTTTATCCAAAACGACTTGCAAATGAGGAAATACAAGCAAAGCGATGTATCAAGTGGAGAACAATATAAGTAGTGCTACCATATGAGATCTTTGAAATCAGTTCTAGAAAAGTAAAGTGTCAGAGTAAGTTTTTTTTTTTGCTTTGTTTTTTTGTTTTGTTTTTTTTAACGGAAATTGTGGGGTTGGCGATTTACGGGTTAGTTAGGTGTTCACGGAAGAGGTGGGTCTTTAGCTGTTTTTTGAAGATAGTGACAGATTCTGCGTTCCGGATTGAGGTTAGAAGTTCATTCCACCACTGAGGGACAAATTGTGTAACTTGAGTCCATGACTTACTATATTGTGGAAACATCATACCTAATACGTGACTACCAGTGAATCACTTGGCAGGAACGAGTGAAGAATTTTTGTTAATAAGGTGATGCAGGCTAATAATATATTCATATCACAATGCCAGTGACTCCAGCATATTTTTATGCTTCATTCCAAGATTGAAGTAATATATTATCATTATATTATCTATTACCTATGATCTATGATCTATTATCTACGTTATATTATATTTTCAGTCTTCTCCATGCATAGCTTCCCATGGCCACACAGGTCTAATTAAATTGATTTTTCTGTCTCATTCATTTTTAAAATACAAAAGTTGCCACAAGTTCAGTATTTTGTGGCCATGAAAGATGTAGATCTTGATATGTCCTTAATATATTAATTTGTGGTGCCACCTAATTAAAAAAATAATCACCATGTCAGCTCAATGGCTCTTAGAGATAAAAAATAATAATAATAATTAAAAAAAACACCCTTCATTTCTTACTTAGTCTTATTAGAGAGTTTTAGCATCTATGCCAAACCACTCCAAGGCTAAACTTTGGATTTTATATTTAAAGCTTCTCTTTTACTCTTCTTAATTGTCTAATTATTAAAATGTCTGCGTTATTCTGAGCAGCTTACTTCCTCAATAAACTTCTAATGATTCTAATATTCATTATACTTTCCAAAAACCTTTATGGATGGAAAGGTACTTTTAATAGCACTTTTTCCTAAAGCGCATTTCATTTTCTAAGATGCTTTCAGATACAATTTGAGCGCCATGTGTCTTATTTATATGACTAATAATTTACTAAGCAGGAAGCAGGAGAAGGAAAAGAAGAAGGCCGTCTGGTACAGTTCCTCATTACTACCTTACCAGGCGGATGTTTGGATATGTTTTGTGTTTAATAGAAACAATATGGACGGGGGAAAAAATGGGGCCACTGTACCAACATGTGGAGAACAACCCCACATTTCACTATTTTAAACAGATCTGGGATCAGTTTGCATACATCTTTACCTTATAGCTGAAAAGCAATACTGGTCTTAAACCTGGGTGAAAACACTCCATAAGGTCCCTTCCTGCTCCTTCAGGGCTTTGTCGTAAAAACTAATGGTGCCGCTGTGGCTTTCATCAGAGCATCTGTATTCGGTTTCCGATCATCTCATTAACTTACGCAGACGTGAGTCACGTCCCGTCAGAAATAATCTGATCCCAGCGGCCTGTCATTGCAAACCGCTTTTATTGGGCTGATGATATGATTAAGAATATGATTACACAGCCACAGCATATGGAACGGGATGGAAAGGGATAGAGATGTGGAATGGAGAAGAGGGACGGAGAGATGTTAGATGAAGAGGGAAGGACAGATGAAACAGACAGTTGAGATGGACAGATGAGGTGGGGAGGGATGGACAGGTGACAGGTTGGAATAGTGAGGTGGGATAAAGAGGAATGAAGAAATAAAATGGAGTGGAATGAAGAGGAGGGATGGAGAGATTGGAAACAAAGTGTTAAGATACAGAGGGATGGAGAGTTAGGATGGGCAGATGGGAGGATAGGGATGGATGCAATTGAGAGATAGGATACAAAGTGCTAAGATGTAGATGGGGAGGGGATTGAAAGGTGGAGGAGAGAGAGAGAGAGATGAAAGATGGGTTAGAAATTTGATGAACATGGATGAAGAGATGGGAAAAAAGAGATGGGATGGAAAGGAAAAGAAAGAGCTGGGAGGGATAGGAGATGTAATGGAGAGATGGAAAGGGGTGGACAGATGGAACGGCAGTAAGAAGGGATAAATATGGGATGGAGATAGGATGGGAAGAGATGAGATGGATGGCAGAGGGGTGAAAAGAAAAACTGGAGAGAGTCAAGATGTAGTAGAGAAAGAGAGGTGAAATGGAGAGATGGGATGCAGGGTGCTAAGATGCAGAAGGATGGAGAGATTTGATGACATGGAGATGGAATTGGAAGAGATTAGATTGAGATGGAATTGTGGAATGGAGAGATTGAACTGAGAGATATGGAACAAAAAGGGATTGTAAAGGAAAGATTTGGGATTAAAATGGAATGGAGATGGGAAGGAGAGAAAGGAAAGGGGAGACAGATAAAGAGATGGAATAGGGAGAAGGAAAGGACAGATGAGGGATGGGGAGATTGAATGGAGAGCAAGAATGGAGGATGGAAATGGATGGAAAGATGGAATGGACAGAGATGGGATGAAGACAAATGAAGATATGGAAAGGACAGAGGAGGATAGAAATGGGTTGGAGAAATGAAGAGGACAAAAGTGGGATGGAGATGATCAGTGGAAAAAATGGGATGGAGAAATGGAGAGGACAGAAATGGGATGGAGAAATGGAGAGGACAGAAATGGGATGGAGAAATGGAGAGGACAGAAATGGGATGGAGAGATAGGGAGGACAGAAATGGGATGGAAATGAAGAGAGGACAGAAATGGGATGGAGAAATAGAGAGGACAGAAATTGGATGGAGAGATGGAGAAGACAGAAGTGGGATGGAAAGATGGAGAGGACAGAAATGGAGTGGAGAAATGGAGAGGACAGAAGTGGGATGGAGAGATGGAGAGGACAGAAATGGAGTGGAGAAATGGAGAGGACAGAAGTGGGATGGAGAGATGGAGAGGACAGAAATGTTAAGGAGAGATGGAGAGGACAGAAATGGGATGGAGAGATGGAGAGGACAGAAATGGGCTGGAGAAATGGAGAGGACAGAAGTGGAATGGAGAGATGGAGAGGACAGAAATGTTAAGGAGAGATGGAGAGGACAGAAATAGGATGGAGAGATGAAGAGAACAGAAATGGGATGGAGAGATGGAGAGGACAGAATTGGGATGAAGAGATGGAGAGGACAGAAATGTTAAGGAGAGATGGAAAGGACAGAAATGTTAAGGAGAGATGGAGAGGACAGAAATGTTATGGAGACATGGAGAGGACAGAAATGTTATGGAGAGATGGAGAGGACAGAATTGGGATGAAGAGATGGAGAAGACAGAAATGTTAAGGAGAGATGGAGAGGACAGAAATGTTATGGAGAGATGGAGAGGACAGAAATGTTATGGAGACATGGACAGAAATGAGATGGAACTATAAATCAGTTTTATCAATAAAACACGTGTAATGTCTTTTGTCATGGCTCCAGTACGTCTTTTGAGTAGTCTTTAGTTCTGTTTTTCCGTGACTGCTAATGTTTAAGGGAATACTTCAACAACTGCCCTTAGACTTTCATTATAAGTGAGACTCTGTAAGTGAATAAGAGGCATGTTCTTGTCTGTAGTAATCACACCTGCACTGCAGAAATGGTGAATGGAGATGAAGTGGAAAGATGCTAGAGTATTCCTTTAATTATTGTACCTGAGTAAGATGTAAACAACATCACGCATTTGTGATGAAAACGTCACTAGATGCAGAGAAACTACGTACAGTACGCACAATCTGTGATTAACTGGCTGTGATTGATAACTTCATGTGCCATATACACACACTTTCCCCTCACACACACACACACACACACACACACACACACACACACACACACACACACACACACACACACACACACACACACACACACACACACACACACACACACACACACATTACTTTCCCTTACACAAGTGCTCATATACAACCTTTCTGTTTCAAACTTCAAACATTTCCACATCCACACTTTCACACACACAAACACACACCCACACCCTCAGAACGTCTCTCCCACACTACACTAATCCAGTATTGAGTAAGTTAACCACAGCTTAACAGCAGTTATAGTAAAGCCTGCTTTGTGTTCACCACTTCCAGCTGGCTGCCTTCACGTGCCTCCATTAGTCACTGACTATTGTGTCCAATTAGCCGATTAGCTTCTGCAAACCCACAACACGTCTCACATCCCCACCAGATGGCCATTACACAAACACACTCATTTATCTCAAAACCAGTGGTGGGGAACAAACAAAACACCTATATTATTTAATTCGCTGTAGGCAGCTTGATGTTTGGCGCTCTGCCTTTTTTCTCTCTCTTTTCTTTGAAGCAGCTGGTCGCTGTGGCTTTCAAAGGCAACTCCAAAAAGAGGCCATCTTGTTTTTATTGGCTATGTCCCAAACTGCATATTTCCTCACTAAATAGTATGTCAAAGGAATACGCAAAGTGTAGTAACTCAACAGCTTTGCTAAGTACTTGGACAGACTATTTCGAATGGTAGTATATGGTTTAGCCATTAAAGGGGAACTCTGCCCAAAATGTAAAAATGTAACCATCAAGACATCTGCCTTAAACGTGTCTACTCAATGTGTACAGTCTCTGGAGTTTTCTGGTTTAAATGCTGTGAAAATTCCAATAACTTTCGCAAGACTACCACAATGGCTTTTGGACAGGATATTTAAGTAGATTTTTGGCACCGTGATGCAGAATGCTACTGCTAAGAATACTAAAGGACACTTTGGTGATTGTATGAAGGGATGAAGTGAAATGTGATAAAGATATAACACCATAAATTCTGGCAAAATCCTGAGGCTGAGAGATGCTGCAATACTGAACAACGGGATATTACATAACATGAAAAATAAGCCAGCAAACACAGAATGTTTCCCACGATTCCCCCTTTTGGTTAGTGTTCTGGGAATATTATATTTTGATTAAGTGGTGTTTCTGAAGCATTCAGCATGGGAACTTTATGGCCATGTCAACTGACAATATGGCCATAGCAACTGACAATAAATATTAGAAATATTAAATGAAAGCTTGCTTTCTTAAATAAATAAATAAATAAATAAATAAATAAATAAATAAATAAAACACAAACATCAAATAACTATCATTCCAGAAACATTCCTGTAATGGTCACTCTTACGGAAAAGCCTAGAATTCTATGTATTCTGCCAAGCCAACAATGAAGACCTAGACTACAGATAAAACATTTATGCAAATTTATTTCATCATATAGCAAAAAAAAAAAAATTAAAACAAAAGCAACCTTTTTTTTTAAACTTCTAGAAGTTCCTGTAAGAGATTGTTACAGGAATGTTCGTGGAACGTTAGTTTGTATTTCCAATACATAATACCTAAAAGCAACCTTTGGAGAACTTTCCTTCCCTGCTGAAAAAAAAATCCCAGTAGAGCCATCACAGAAAATCTAATGGTTTCCATTGCAAATACCATTGCAAACCATCAGTTGTTTACCATTAAAACCATTACCAAATGTCAAAGGTGTTCTATTGGTCCTTAATGTTATCCACTAGACTATCGTTTTGGATAAATCTAACGAACTATCTAAATATCGCTTTCGATTATCGCTTTGGATAAAAGCGTCTGCTAAATAAATAAATGTAGACATAACATGTCACCAACTGAAGGCATCAAATTACCAGTAAAGACCCACAGGGACCATTACAGTTTCCATTAAAACCATTACAAATTCTGTGAGGGTTTCTATTGTGTTATTTTTTCAGCAGGGTTGTCAGTTATTCTATAACCTAAGATAATGTTGTCCTAAAATTCCAAGAATGTTTCAGGAACAACGCTGAGCCTGTTCACCAAAACAGAGCATTCCCAGAACGTTGTGAAAAGGTTTCCAAAAAATAACCAAAGAGAAACCAAATGCTAACGTTGAGGCAACGTTTGCAGGGTGTTACTGTAAGCCACATACATGTCAGTATGACCTTTAACGTTTGCTTTTGCTGCCACCGAGTGGCCAAACACATGTAATGCAACCTTAATTCAACGTTTGGAGAGATAATATAGGAGGGATTTCACAAAATATATGCAAAATGTTGAATGCAGAAGGTTGCATACCCTTAACATAAATGAAGAAGGAAAAACGTATATCATGTATATTTTAAATTATACCAAAAGGACATTCCTTTATTCCTTTTGTTCCTTCAAGGAACAAAAACAATCATGCAGTTTATACACTATATATACACTGTGAAAACATTTTTTAAAATACAATTATTTTTCTGGCTGTAGAATAAATATGTTCTCATTTAGTCGATATGGTGAAATTTCGGACATTTCCGCTAGGTTTTTTCCTTCTGCCTGAGCTCAGTAACTGCGCATGCGCGAGATTTTGAGCTGGAAACCTTGGGCGTAACCCTTCAAACTTCCAGAAGCGCGTTTTCCATTACGGGATTTGTCCCTCACCGGCTGCCATTCTGGATACCATTTCCCCTCTACCTGCTACAACCCGATTTTTCCCTTTAACTTTTTTATCAGGTTTTTATCTATAAAACACAGTGCCTTTGTGTATCCTTGGTCGTTTAGGTTTCGTGTTTATTCCGCGCATGTACCGAGCACAATGTTCACCACTACCGGGTCCAGAGGACTGTGTAAGTAAAGCTCAAGTCTGCTTCAGGTTGTGCACTGTTTCACTGTGAAGGCAGAAAGACAGACAGGGCTGAAACCTCGGCTCCGTCCTAAACCGCGCTCTAACTACTGTTTAGTGTGGCTAAATAGAACACTAGTCTTGTTACTGTAGTTGCAGTCAGTAGTAGTAGGCGCCGTAGTCATTAGTAGGACAGTGTGTGATTTAGGACGTGACGCTCTGCCCTGTCATTCATTCTGTACTTCAGCTGAAGCGCATTGTTTACTGCGTGAACGAGTGAGTGAGTGAGTGAGTGTGTGTGTGTGTGTGTGTGTGTGTGTGTGTGTGTGTGAGAGAGAGAGAGAGAGAGAGAGAGAGTGATTGAGTGTGTGTGTGTGTGTGTGTGTGTGTGTGTGTGTGTGTGTGTGTGTGAGTGAGTGAGTGAGTGAGTGAGAGAGAGATAAGTGATTTATTGAACAGGTTATTCAGCTGTAACTGTTTCTGCTGCACAGAAGTTCATCTGATTTTTCCTCTGAAATGTCCAAAGTTCTCTGTCTGTCTCTCTCTCTGTCTGTCTCTCTCTCTGTCTGTCTCTCTCTCTGTCTGTCTCTCTCTCTCTGTCTGTCTCTCTCTCTCTGTCTGTCTCTCTCTCTCTGTCTGTCTCTCTCTCTGTCTGTCTGTCTCTCTCTGTCTGTCTGTCTCTCTCTGTGTGTCTCTCTGTCTGTCTCTCTCTCCCTCTCTGTCTGTCTGTCTGTTTCTCTCTCCCTCTCTGTCTATCTGTCTCCCTCTCTGTCTGTCTGTCTCTGTCTCCTCTCTGTCTGTCCCTCTCTGTCTGTCCCTCTCTGTCTCTCCCTGTCTGTCTATCTGTCTGTCTCCACCCTCTCTCCTGTTTCACATTGTTTGATGTTAGCAGCATTTTATATCCGAGGCAGGTGCACAGATTAAGGCCTCATATCTTTCTCTGTTCTTTTCTTTCCTTTCTCTTTCTTTTTTTTTTCGAATGCAGAATCTAATCAGCATCATTTTGTCTCTCAGAGGCAGTTGGCAGGTGTACACTGTAGGGCCTCACATCTCTCCCTCACTCACTGCTTCTCCTTACTGTGTCCGCTTTATTTCTCTTTTATTCTCTCTTTCCTTCTTTCTCTTCTCACCACCACTTTCTCCTCATGCTTTCCTGTCCTCAATCTCCAATTCTTTCATTTTGTGTTTACTTCTTTTATTTGCACTTCTATCATCATGTCTGTATTTTTCTTTGTTTCCCCATGTTTTTCTCACCCCCCCCAATTTCTTTCTGTCACATTCCACAGAAATGTCTATAGTTTAGCACAGCGTCATGATTTTTCTGTGTCGTCAAACCCAAGTTGAAAGGAGAATGAAAATCACAGCAGCCTCCTGCCGAATTATTTGGATCACATTCTTCAGGGTTCAGTGACGACGCTGAAGCGGCTGTATTAAAGGGATAGTTCTCCATCAGCCTTGACGTGCACGCTGCCTGAAATTTGCTTTCTTACTCTGCCCTGTCCCTGATGGGGAAAGGGGTCACCATTTTACAGGGAAAAGTGTTGGAATTCTGATTTGAACCTTTCCGAGCATCTTGTCAGGATTATATTTGATGCCTGTGTGTGTCCGACAGATAAAGCTCCAGTGTCGAAGAGCCTGCTGCTGATTCCCACTGCCTTCACCGTGCTGCTGCTCATGGCTCTGCCTCAGTACCAGAAGCTGTTCGTCTACAGCCTGCAAGCTATCGCACACCACGGCCAGGTCCGTGTACAACTGCACTCGTGTGTGTGCGTGTGTGTGTGTGTGTGTGTGTGTGTGTGTGTGTGTGTGTTAGTGCAAGTTTCAATCCTGAATAGTATAAAAGTGTAGAGAGTCTTGAGAAACTCAGCTGAAATACTGTGTGTGTGTGTGTGTGTGTATGTTTCTTGTTTACTGTAGTTGTGGAGGCTGCTGTGTGGGAGGCTGATCTGTCTGGATTTAAAGGACACGTTCTGCAGCAGTCTGCTCATCTACAACTTCCGCATATTCGAGAGGAGGTTTGGCAGTCACAAATTCGCTGTAAGTCATTCTGCATCATTGTGTTTAATAGGTATCGGTGGGTATCTCACATACCCTCACATACGCTTACGCGCACTCTCATACGCTTACGTGCACTCTCATACGCTTACGTGCACTCTCATACGCTTACGTGCACTCTCATACGCTTACACGCACACTCACATACGCTTACGCACACTCACATACACTTACGCACACTCACATACACTTACATACGCTTACGCGCACTCGCATACCCTTACATACGCTTACGCGCACTCGCATACCCTTACATACGCTTACGCGCACTCGCATACCCTTACATACGCTTACGCGCACTCGCATACCCTTACATACGCTTACGCGCACTCGCATACCCTTACATACGCTTACGCGCACTCGCATACCCTTACATACGCTTACGCGCACTCGCATACCCTTACATACGCTTACGCGCACTCGCATACCCTTACATACGCTTACGCGCACTCGCATACCCTTACATACGCTTACGCGCACTCGCATACCCTTACATACGCTTACGCGCACTCGCATACCCTTACATACGCTTACGCGCACTCGCATACCCTTACATACGCTTACGCGCACTCGCATACCCTTACATACGCTTACGCGCACTCGCATACCCTTACATACGCTTACGCGCACTCGCATACCCTTACATACGCTTACGCGCACTCGCATACCCTTACATACGCTTACGCGCACTCGCATACCCTTACATACGCTTACGCGCACTCGCATACCCTTACATACGCTTACGCGCACTCGCATACCCTTACATACGCTTACGCGCACTCGCATACCCTTACATACGCTTACGCGCACTCGCATACCCTTACATACGCTTACGCGCACTCGCATACCCTTACATACGCTTACGCGCACTCGCATACCCTTACATACGCTTACGCGCACTCGCATACCCTTACATACGCTTACGCGCACTCGCATACCCTTACATACGCTTACGCGCACTCGCATACCCTTACATACGCTTACGCGCACTCGCATACCCTTACATACGCTTACGCGCACTCGCATACCCTTACATACGCTTACGCGCACTCGCATACCCTTACATACGCTTACGCGCACTCGCATACCCTTACATACGCTTACGCGCACTCGCATACCCTTACATACGCTTACGCGCACTCGCATACCCTTACATACGCTTACGCGCACTCGCATACCCTTACATACGCTTACGCGCACTCGCATACCCTTACATACGCTTACGCGCACTCGCATACCCTTACATACGCTTACGCGCACTCGCATACCCTTACATACGCTTACGCGCACTCGCATACCCTTACATACGCTTACGCGCACTCGCATACCCTTACATACGCTTACGCGCACTCGCATACCCTTACATACGCTTACGCGCACTCGCATACCCTTACATACGCTTACGCGCACTCGCATATCCTTAAATGCACTCGCATATCCTTACACGGACTCGCATATCCTTAAATGCACTCGCATATCCTTACACGGACTCGCATATCCTTACACACACTCGCATACCCTTATACGCGCTCGCATACCCTTACACACGCTCACATACCCTTACACACGCTCACATACCCTTACACACGCTCACATACCCTTACACACGCTCACATACCCTTACACACGCTCACATACTCTTACACACGCTCACATACTCTTACACACGCTCACATTCCCTTACATATCCTTACACACACTCGCATACCCTTATACGCGCTCACACACGCTCACATACCCTTACACACGCTCACATACCCTTACACACGCTCACATACCCTTACACACGCTCACATACCCTTACACACGCTCACATACCCTTACACACGCTCACATACCCTTACACACGCTCACATACTCTTACACACGCTCACATACTCTTACACACGCTCACATTCCCTTACATATCCTTACACACACACTCGCATATCCTTACACACACACTCGCATATCCTTACACACACACTCGCATACCCTTACATACCCTTACACACACTCACATACACTTATACACGCTCACATACACTTGCACACACTCACACACACCCCCACATACGCTCCCACACGCTCACATACGATCACATACATTTACATACACTCAGATATGCTCACACACGCTCACATACACTTACATGCACTCATATACGCTCGCACACGCTCACATACAGTAACAACAAGCAACCCCCTTACTTTCGTTTTCACTTTTTGATTTTTACTTTCACCCAGTTTCTCCTTACTTTGTCTTTATCTCTCCATTCCTTACTGTCTTTTGTTTGTTTTTCTTTTTCTATCGGTTGTTCATGATTCGATTTTTACTTTTTTCACTTAATTTTTTCTTCATTTTCCTTATCCCTATATTCCTGTTATCCTTCCATTTTTTAAAAGTCTTTTTTTCTTTCTTTCTTTCTTTCTTCCTTCCTTCCTTTCTTCCTCCCTCTTTCCTCTCCCACCTCTTTCAGCTCTTTGTAATCACTGTATTTTACCATATAGAGCTAAAAGTTAGATGAGCATGTAGAAGGGAAAATGTGTGTAACAGAGATACTGGGGTTTCACAGCTCAGTGCTGTCATCTCTCGCACTCACACCCTCTCTCTCTCGCTATGAAACTTCTCAGCTTTTCTTCTCAGCTTTCAACACATTTTCTCTTTTTATCATTCAGTAATATTAGACAGTGTGACTAGCTCTCCTCTACAGAAAAACATGCGTTAGACTGATCATGTGACCAGAAAGTGTTTATTTAAAGCTCTTATAAGAGCTTTAATATAAGAGCCAGTGTTCCCCTGTGTCCCGGTGTATACCTGCTGAAGCGGGAAAGGATTGGAGGCATTTCCAACTGGCATATTAACAAAAACTGGATTTCCTGTTACAATTTAATACTCTAAAATGTTTTTTTTAAAACTAAGCTTTTGTGTCTGATGTGCACTCTTCTCTTCTCATGTGTTGATGTTAGTCCTTCCTGTTTGGAACCTGGGTTCTGTCTGGATTTCTGGACTTCCTGTTGGCCGAGGCTGTTCACTTCCTGTTTGAGCTGCAGGTGGACGTGCTACCGGCCGGACTGTAAGTCAACAATCCATTCTATTCATCGCAGTGATTGAGTTTGTATCAGTTTTTAAAATATTTGCTGGATGATTATAACTACACCTAAACCTGTAATAGAGTGCATTGTTATTAAATATTTAGCATAATTATTACAATGCATTCTTACTGTACTTAAGAACAGTGCTTAAAACTCATGCAGTTGTGTGTCTCGGCCACCTGAGCGTGCTGTGTGCACACAGAGAGCAGTACCATACTGTACATTGTTCTCAGGGACGTGCTGAGAGGAACTGTGTTTCTAAGAAAGATCGTTTCCTTTGATAAAACCGTGGCTTCGTTTTCTCTTTCATCAAAATTTCCTCCGCATGCGTGGAAGAGTTCTAGCTGACGTTCAGTCATAACACTGGGACCCTATAGGGCCCTAACAAAAAGGTGCTGGAGCGTGCAGTTTGTGGAGCGTGTTGGACATAAAACAGGGCATTGCTGTGCCACTTTGGAGTGAACCCGAACACCAATAGGTTCATTTCACCACAAAACAAGCATGTGTCAGTGTAGCATTTGACAATGGTATAAAAAAATAAATAATTAAAAAAAAAAACACCCCATGAATAAGTAAAAAGGTATTTTTCACCATTATGGAATTATTTATAAACTATTAAAAGGGTGGTTTTTCATAATGTGGCATTTTCATAATGTGGCATTTTTTTAAATCAGCTCTTAATAATTTTGTTCCGCTTTGCTGGTTTTAACAGCCAGTCAGTTTAAACGTTCTTGATCCAGTCAAGGAAGAACTAAAGTGGTTTTTCCACCGCACGCAACGGCTCGACTCGTTTCCGAGCTTGCTTTTCCACTGCAGTTTGGTGTCGGGTGCCGTCTTCCGCTCGCCTTCACGCAGGAATAGCGTTGTATTATGGAAGCCGTGTACGAATACACGGTCGGGCCGTATTCCAAACGCCTTTCCTGTTCACCGAACGCGGAGCCTATTAAGGATGTAAAATAGCGGCGTTAGAACCGTGGTAGTGCTCGGTATGAGTAAGTTAGGTTCAGCCGCGACAGGAGCGACTTCCATAAACGCCCGTTTGGAAATCGGTAACAAGCGAGATGTAAAAATCTAAGACGGAAACCTTTGTAATTTTATCTGTAACGAGATAAATTATACAGAATTTTCAATTAATAGAATATTACTATACGCAAAGTATGTATTAAATGACACACATTTATTCAGGCACAATACAGAACCACTCGTTAAGGAGAATTCCTACTCCCTCAGTGCGTGGCTCACAGTTAGTGTCGGCTCGGCTCGCTTCAAAATTCAACCGGTGGTACTAAAAAAAGGTACCAGGTACCAGGCACTATCCACAGTGGAAAACCCCCAAAAAGCGAGTCGAGCCGAGCCGTACTGCACCGTGCACTGGAAAAACGCCGTATGTGTTTGTTAGGTTATACATCTGTGTGAACATTTACCATTGTGTGATAACACTTTTCTGTAGTGCGGAAGTTTCTAGTATTTATTTGAAAGTGTCCAATTACCACCACCTAATGCTGCAGTGGGGTAGGGTGTTTGTCTCAGTGGTTGGAGGTTCAGATTTTGTTTGGCTTTGCATTTTTTTTTTTTCTTCCTTATTGCTAAAAGAAAATCACTCATTTAAACAAATTGTTTAATAGCATTTTAAACGTTTTCTTTAAAAAAAAAAAAAAAAAAAAAATTAAAGTGCACCTATTACGGTTTTTCAAATATTACCGTTCCTGTAGTGCTTTATAGAGCTGTTTGTGAATGTAAAAGCGTCTGCAAAGTTTCGAAAATTAAAGCGCACGACAAACGGAGTTATCGACTCCCAAAAGAAGGAACCGATTCGGAAAAGTTGAAACGAATCGTTAGTGATTCCAGACTTACTTCCTGTACAAACCTACGTAGATTTGTAACACAAAGCCCCGCCTCTGGTCTTCATCAAGCCGATACTCATAATGGTAGTGGGCGTTTCCTTTTAGACACACGCTGACAGCGGTAGAACGATCACAACAGACTTGGACAACTGACCAATCAGAGCAGAGTATGCTCTCTGAAAGGAGGAGTTTAGAACGAATCATATAGAACGGATCATTGAACGAGTCGTCTGTGACACTGGTGGGGAAAAAAGCTAATGCTGCAATTTAAATTATGAGTGCATTAAATTGTTTTTTGACCTCGGATGCATGTAAATCTGTCGTATGAGACAAAAATTTTAAAACCAATTTAGGCAGGTTTCAAAACCGTAATAGGTGACTTATTATTATAAGTAGTTTTATTGATTATATAACTATTTAATAACGTTCTTGCATTAAGGTTGCGAAACAGTTCTGTGTGCTTTTGCAAGGTATCTTAAGAAATCGACATTTCCTTGTATACAACCACACATTTGCTACACTGTGTTGTACTAAAACCGTGGGGTTCGTCATTAATTCCTGGCTTATACGTTGTCTAAAAAGCGGTGGGACTTTTTGCCGTACTCTCTGACTCACTGGTGTCATTGAGATGCACAGATTACACAGTGTTACAACATGGATGTCCTCTAGATATCTGTATAGGAACATGCATCTCCCCAATAGCTGTGTCTTTAACTTTCAGCTCATTCGGGGTCTGAGAACATGAGACAAGCTAGATCAGTAATTCGCAGATATGGAGTTGAAGGACGTGTGTTTTGACAGTCCTGTCCCCAAGATGCTATCTTTTGATCTACTCTTTCTTATCACGAGATGATTTATATTTTCTCGAGACATTCACTCATTTCACATTTGAAAGTGTATCCCGGGCACAAAAACCGGACTCGTATTTAAGCAGAACAGCCTGCAAGGTGTGTTCAGGTATTTTTCAAGCTGTAAACTACAGTATACAATCCACGTCTCATCAGAAATAGAATACTCTTTACATTTGTTTGATGAGTACAGTCCCATTTACGGGAAAAGGAAATAAAATATATATACATATATATATATACACACACACACAATTTATTCATTGCCATTTACTGCTAGGACACTTTTATATTTTATACATACACACATTGTATGCATATTCTATACATCTGATATACGTATATTGATCTGTACCACAATTCCTGTAGTCTTAATAGGAATATAAATATCTGCGTTGATATTCTGCTCTACTATTTCAATATTCTATCCATATTAAGCGGTTCTCCTCACTCTCCTGGTTTTCTCCTTGCGCATGCACTCTGGAAGTAATCCATCCCAAGCCCTACTCGGAGAGGATCGTTTTTATATCCGGAAGCATGGTAATGTAGTTAGTAGCATAGTATCTGTATGATATTTTTTATTTTATTTTATTTTTTTTTTTATTTTAAAACCAGTCATGTCAGGTAGATTCTCATCCCCTTAAAAACTCTGAAAAGATTGTGTAGATCCTATAAAAGGACCAGTAGGGTCCTTGTGAATTGTAGGGTCCTTGTGAAGTACCCTGTGAATTGACGTGTTGGGAAAGATTTTGTTTGTTTTTGTTTTTCTACTACGGAGACACTTTAGGAAGTGATCTTTTTCTATTACGTCAAACTCGTACAAACCTTGAACCAAGTGTTGACTGACTAGATTTTCCAAACAATAAAATATCGATGATGTTCAAAAACGTTTATATTTTCCGTCAAGGGTTCTGCCTTCCTAAAGGGGTTCTACTAGATCCCTTATCTCAAAGGAAAGCGTATGAGTACTTGTTTTGGTGTGATGAAACTCTTCATGTAAACTCTGCCAGCTCCGTATTGAGAAATCTCTTATCCAGTGCAAATCGGTCTAGATGTATGTCCAGAAAATAGATCCCGAGGGCAGAGGGCTTCCATGAGGTGTTTTGAAGTTCAGGAGCTGTTCTTGATGGTGTTCAGGATCAGATGTCTGTTGTGGTGGGATAGTTGTTCATGAGCGCCTGAGCTCTCAGGTGAACTGGGTGCTGCACTGGAGAGCGACGGGCTGACCCTGCGCTTCAGCAGGTTCAGCACTTTCTTCTTGTAGCCATTGCACGCGAAGAAGTAAACAAATGGGTCAAGGCACGCGTTGAAGTTCATGAGGCACACAGTGACGTGCAGGGAGATTTGGAAAGAGTGCTGCTCATCGCAGTTCGGCTCCGACACGAGCCTCCGAATCATGTATTGCAGCAGGTCCACGTGGTACGGGCTGAAACACACGACAAACACCAGCACCACGCCAGCGATCACTGACCGTGCCTTATGCGTCCTTCCAGAGCGCTCGGTCAAACGGTTGGACTTGGCAGCCTGCCGCAGTCTGTGTGAGAGCGCCGAGTAACAGAAGAGGATCGTCCCCAACGGAATCCCGTAGCCCAAAACCACAGCTCCAATCAGAATGTAAGGCAAGCCTTGGACGGTGCGCTCGAAATTAGGGTACTCCATGCAAGTTATTTTGCCATCATGCTCCGTATGAGTCATGGGCATGGTCAGTAATGGCAGCGTCTGCGCCAACACCAGCACCCACATTAACACGCAAATGACCTTCACGTTCCGCATTTTCCGGAGCCACACAAACCTCGGCCGCAGTGCTACGGAAACAAAGCGATCCACAGCAAGACAGGTCATAAAATTAACACCTGCATAGCAATTGAGGTAGAAGAGCAAGGCTGTGGCCTTGCATAGTCCCTCTCCCAGAGGCCAGTGGAAGCCCAAGGCGTAGTACATGGCCCGCAATGGCAGCACCAGGCAGAAGAGCAAGTCTGACACTGCCAGGTTGGCAGAGTACACTGTGCTGGAGTTGAGTTTGGTCAGCTTGGTGTAGGTGACATGCAGTGCCAGAGCGTTGCCCAGCAGCCCCAGTGGACAGATGATGGAGTAGGCCAGTGGCATGAACACACGTGCCACTAGATAGTGGGAGTACAGGTTGGTGCAGTTGACTTGTGTAGACATTATCACAGATTGATGAAGAGACTGAAAGCAGAAATGGATATTTCCATTGTAAGTTCTATTTTAGAACCAAAAATAAAGTCAACACCTTTACTTTCAGTCTATTTTTGTGAAAACACCTGGACACCCACAAAACCATTTGACTGTAGAAAACAAAAACTCCCTCAAAGGCTCTTTTGTTTTTTTCCTGTTTTTTTTCTTTCTTCTCTTTTCTTTTTTTTTTTTTTTTTAACCACAGGGTTTTACTCTAGAGGAACCTGACTGAGGAACCTCTTAAGAGATGTTAATTTAAAAAATGTTCAAATGTTAATTATACTGATGTACACTCCAGAACGCCATTTTAGAAAGCTAGAACTGTTCACCACGCAAATAACCCTTTTTTTTTTTTCTTTTTTTTTTAAAAAGAGTAGGATCAGCTTCCCTATACTTTTAGAAAGAAAAAAAAACACCAAAAATATCACAACATTTTTGGGAATGTGTTCAATCAGCTTTAATTGCGACCCAGTGTTAGCATAAAGGTTCTGCGTTTGATTTCTTTCTATAGATACGGCAGGATGAGACGGCTATCTAAGGGAATTAGATGCTGGAACCTAAGCATAATGGTATTTAAAAATAGCTACATTAGGGGAAAAAAAGTTAACGAGTTGTTGTAGTTAGCAGGACTAAGGTCAGAGCTTTAAGGAAAATAACACTTTCATAGACATCAACTTTGAACCTATCTACCAGCACCGGACGAATTTACACCTACATTAACCCAACAACCTAAACAAAGAGAAATAGTAGAAAATAAGAGCTACTGAACAGACTAGCACAAGACTGAGTACTGACATGTCTTCAGAAAAGGCGTAAATATGCATCTCAAAGCAGCAGGCTGAATTCAGCGTAGCTTTCGTAGAAATTTCTATTACCTTAATTGCATAGAATTTCTTCCATGTATGGAGTGACCGAACCCAAAGTGGTGTTGTTCTGTAAATCTTCAGGAACGTCTCTCTTTAAAATGATATCAACGACTCCAAAAAATGCGTATGGTATTTCCCCCTGAAAACGTCGTCTTACACATTGCAACAAACTATTCACTAATGGTTTCTGGTAAAAAAAAAAAAAAAAAAAAAAAGAATTCTCTTGGTCTATATGCATCGCCTGAGTCATTCGCACATTTGCATGACCACAAAGTTGTGTTAAAGGTGCCAAAAAAAAACGTTGAACAGCCATAGGTGGGTCAGCTTTTGAGCGTTTTCTTAAACATCTTACATGTTTTTCTGATTTTATTAAATATATATATATTAATGCTACTGCTACATGGGGGGGAGAAAAAGAAATGTTTTTTTCTTTTCTTTCAGCCTTTAAATTCAATCCGAAAAAATCACAGACTCACCAAACAGTTGAGCAGCAGCTTATTTCTCTGAGCGGGCAACGCAGACTTCCTCGTGCATATCAAACCAAGACACACCTCGCATGTTCTCACACAAACTGCATGTATGTTTGTTCCCCTCCCTTATCACATAATTGCGAACCTCAACTATCTGAAATTTTGAAATGCGCAGCTCCAAAGCAGGTTACACAAACCACACCATTTCCTTTCCATTTTCCGACTCATTTTTTTTTTTTTTTCTTCCAGCACCTCCTCTATTCTTGTCATGAGGGAGGCAGTTGAGGTTCATTTGGAGAAATGAAACTCAGTCCTCAGACAGTTTGACGTTAATGTGGAACTGAATCTAAAGGTCATATTTGAATTTTGTATATTATAATAAGTTGATCAAGGATTTCGCTTTTCAGGTAACCATGACGTACATAAGGTGTTTATATTTGATATGATTTATCCATTTTACAGGACAAGGAAGATAAAAAAAAACGTATTGTGGAGTTGCAAGACAAATCACGTTTTATATTAATATATAATGTATAATTTATATTATTGTTCTGACACACAACCATTTGTCTAGTAACATCTCGCACGGGGATTTCTTCACATGTTTGGCAGACGCTCTCTGTGAACAGACGCTTGTTTCATATTTCTGGAAGGAGTCTCCGGTGTCAGCACACAAGCACCGCAGGAGTAAAGCTGTAACTCGTGTTTTCCACCACAGGAACATTTTGGTTTCTTGGTTACACTACAAGTGAAAGGAAATGAAGAACTGAAGTAGGATGATTCACTTGTTGAGAAGTTAAACTAAAAATTCATCACTGCAAAATTGCTGTGGAACAAGAGGACTGAAACTCTTGCTTCTATAGGAATAATAATCCACTTCAGGGTAGTAACGTACGTAACTGAATTTAAGTATCTACCCTTTATTTGCCCCTCAGGCATCATCCTGTATAGTATGTGAAGTTTGACCATCACGCCAATATATTCTTGTTGCCTCCCATTCCAGATTTATTCCCCCCTTACTGTTATTATGACCTCCACTCTTCTGGGAAGGCTTTCCACTAGATTTTGGAGATTAAGAGGCAACAATTTGGGGAAGAACCACACGTGGGTGTGATGGTCGGGTGTTCACAAGTTTTTGGACATATATTGTGTGTATGTTTATGTGCATGTAATATATATATATATATATATATATATATATATATATATATATATATATATATATATATATATATATATATATATATATATATATATATATATATATATTTATATATTTATTTTATTTTTGTTGTTGAAGCAGGGGTACAGTGGCTTTATGGTACGTTTGCCTCGCACCTCCAGGGTTGTGGGGTTCGATTGCTGAATCTTCCCAGCGTGCACAGAGCTTCTCCCCGGGGTTTCCTCTGGGTACTCCAGTTTCCTCTCCCAGTCCAAAGACATGCACTGTAGGATGGTTTGGCATGTCCATAGTTTGTGAATGGGTGTGTGAAAGACCTTGTCTGTACCTCAACACCCTCCCTGAGGTTTATGTTCCTTCCCTTAACCTGCGATCAACCCCCGCGAGACATGACGTCCCTTTCCAGAACCTTCAAACTGACTGTCCCTCAGTGGTGGAATGAACTTCTGACCTCAATCCAGACAGCAGAATCTGTCACTATCTTCAACAAACCGCTAAAGACCCACCTCTTCCGTGAGCACTTTAACTAACCTCTAACTTGTCCCCACTCCAAAAAAAAAAATAATAATCCGTTCTCACACCTCCAGTCTGTGAACTTTGGTCCTCTAGCACTCGATTTAATTCTTGCATGGAAGCACTACTCGTGTAATTCTCTGCTTGGTATATATCGGCTTTGCTTCTATTGCTTTGGATAAAAGCATCTGCCAAATGAATAAAAGTAAATGTAACATCGGGTTATGTGGCGCAGCTTCGACGGAATAAAATGTTGCACTCTGTGGTTCTCACTCTCGCTCACTCTCCATGTGACTTCTCTTTGAACCAAAATTCACATTTCTGAGTATTTCCCCCTCGTGTTGTCATTAGTATTCTGTAGTGAGTTTGAGTCACTCGGTCACTTGTCACCGGAAGCAAGGCAACATTTAAACCAGGCCACGGTTCTCATACGTCTCGAATTTGTCTAATCGAGTTGCAGAAGCTGATTCTGTCGATCAGTCATCTTTCTCTGACCACAGTATTCTCTTGTTCCTCATTTTGTCATATGTCGCAATTCAAATTTCCATCACCAGACCGTCAAGCCTGTACTTTCATAACCTATTACATATTTGGCCGTTGCTGAAATTGAGCTGCTGTTTTGACACGTCCCCTTTAATGAGCCACAGAGTTTCCTATCGTTGCCATTAAAATATATATATATATATATGTATGTGTATGTGTGTGTGTGTGTGTGTGTATATGTGTATGTATATCTATGTATATATGTGTGTGTGTGTGTGTGTGTGTGTGTGTGTGTGTATTTATTTATTTATTTATTTTTTAAACAGTGTTCATGTTCCAATGTGTGTGGTTTGTATGTGCAATTCACCTAATAGAGATGGCAGAGGTTTGGAGAGGGGGAAAAAGGCCTGTGGTTTTCTCACTCTGTATAATAAGCATACTTGCATAATTATAAGAAAGGGAAGCTGAGGTGCACGAAAGACTGAGTGATGCAGCCATGTTTATTCACACACTCACACCACAGTCAGGGCTGTGCACCTCGACCAAAAACCTCAATTGTATTTCCATTTAATGTTCACAAATATAAATAAAGTATGAAGGAAAAATGATGCCAACACGTATTTATTAAACACTTAATCACGAAAAAAAAAAAAAGACTCGTCCTGTCCTTGTTTAGCAACATTAGCGTATCAACCCAAACACAGTAGGGGTCATATCTATGTTCCTCAATTCAATATTCTGTTAAAACATATGAAGGAAACTTTTTTCCAAAGGTTTGATGTAATCAGGACTTATTTTCCCAGGGCCCTATGAACTTTATTACCTTTTTAACTTTAAACACCAAAGACGCATTTAAATGAATAAAAAATCCCATCCCTCAACTTGAAATGTATGAAAGTTATGAACTAGGTTGCACACGCAGGAACCGTCATGTATGCTGCTCTGAAAATAGCTGTTATGCGTACATGTATACATTTCATACAGCTCAACTCCATGCACGAGCTATAGTGAAATGTGGACACTAAACTGAAGAAATGCCGTACTGTAGCCTATAAAACACAGTAAACGGTCATGTCCCAGCTCTGACTTTGGCTGAAGCCTATCTCCAGCGTTAAATCACCATGTGTTTGTTGTGTGTCGTATAAACCTGGGGACATAGGAACTCTGGGAACATAGATACGCTCCCAGATAATGCTAGTTCTTATGTCTTGTAACTTTGTAAACAAAGTTGCTATGAAGGTAGTTAAATATGATACTGTATAAACAAGTAACTAGAGTCTCTAGCTAGCATTAGGCTACGTAGTATACCGTGTAAACGAATAGCTAAGGTCACTAGCAAGCTAGCTAGCATTAGGATCACTAACATGTTGAGTAAATCAGTGACTATTATTTAACATCATTATTATGTTGAGTTAACCAGTAGCACTAGCTAACACAGTCACTTGCTAACAAGGAGACACAAACTGGCTACAAATAATGTGTATTTTTATTTTGACTGAGGTGGGTTCTCTCTCTCTCTCTCTCTCACTCAGGCTGGGTCCAGTCTTCGCCCTCTTTGTGCCTTTCTTCTGTTCCGTCCCTCGAGTTCAGGTCACTCAGTTGCTGCGCCACGTCTCGATCAGCAACAAGTCTCTCGTGTACATCGTGGGCCTGCAGGTGAGCTGTGTGACCTGCTGCAAAGGCTTTAGTATCAGGATGTGTCAGTACTGATACTGATACTGATAATGACCACTATTAAAGATACTAAACTTAAAAACTCAGAGTGCAAGTAGTTCACTTGTGGGGGGGGGACAGAACAGAGAAGGGTTGGAATGTCCATGATGCCCCTGATTGCTAAATATTATTTAGGTTACTCATTTCTTTATCACTATCAATGAGTAACAAAACACTTGGGGGAAGACCTTTTTTTTTTTTTTTTTTTTTTTTTTTGCAGTTGATTCGTTCCTAATTTGTACATTGGTTTACTGACCGCGTCACCTGCATTTCTGTCTCCATCAGTTGCTGACCTCTAGCGCTTACATGTGGGTTGTGGCTCTGAGCGGATTGGTAAGTTTAAAAATCCTAATTTTAATGCTTTGAACTTTTGAAATTTCTCGGCTAAACCACGTGCCGTGCAATCTGTAATCCGCACATCCTTTCTCTCACCCCGTCTTGCACTTACAGCGTTTTTGATCAAAACGATAAGGTCAGTCGTTTCTAAACCCTAGTAAACATTTCACACGTCTTCCCATCCACAGAAGTCACAGCACACCATTGTCGGTTTTGTTTCAGATGCCCTGGTTGAATTTGGAAGGAAATGTTATCGTTACAGTTGTGCAGAATTATGTATAGAAATTTGCCATACAGATGTTCTTTCGTTCAAGTAATGCAAAAGGTCATGTAGTTCATGTTAAGATGGTAATTAGTGAAGAAATCCAGCTGTTATTTCTAGTTTGAGTCCCTCTTTATAACTGCCTCCACGCTCCTATCTTCCCACACGTCTGTGTGTTCAGGTCTCAGGCGTGCTGTACTACAATAACGTGTTGGCTCTCCAGCGGTTCCTGTATGTTCCACAGTGGCTGGCACGCTGCAGCTCTCAGCTCCTGGAGCCCATGTTCTCAGGCACAGAGCCGCACGCTGAGGCTCCAGTAGGAATGGGAGCCACGTTGGACATCCAGCGACAGCAGCGCATGGACATGCTGGACCAACAGCTGCTGCTCTCACAGCTGGCGCAGCTTAGGAGAAACGCCCAGCAGCCACCACCACAGCAGGTACCACCTACAATCCCAGATGTGTGAAGTGTTCTGGGAGAGAATTAACATCTCTGATGGTTGTCTTACTAACCTGAGACAAAGACACACTCACGGAGCACTTTATTAGGAATACATACACACGGTATACATACACAATCATCCAATTATCAAATCAGCCAATCATGTGGTAGCAGCTCAGTGTATAAAATCATGCAGATACAGGCCAGAAGCTTCAGAATGGTGGGGGGGGATGTCGGTGCCAGAAGGGCTGGTTTGAGTTTTCTGTAACTGCTGATCTCCTGGGATTTTCATACATAATAGTGTCTAGAGTTCACTCAGAATGGTAAAGAAAAAACACCCAGCGAGCAGCAGTTCTGCAGAGGAAACGCCTTGTTGGTGATTGAGGTCAACGGAGAACGGCCAGACTGATTCGAGCTGACAAAGGCTACAGTAACTCAGTTAACCACTGTGTACAATTGTGGTGAGGAGAAAAGCATCTCAGAACGCACAACACGTCGAACCTTTAGGCGGATGAGCTACAACAGCAGAAGACCACGTCGGTTTCCGCTCCTGTCAGACGAGAACAGGATTCTGATGATGCGTTGGGCACGGGACAGATGACGACTGGAAAAACCTGGTCGCCTGGTCTTGATCTAATCTTTATCTAATCTTTATCTAAACTTCCCAATTCCGATGAACCCGTGACCACGGTAGCCTCAACAGAGTTCCCACAACAGAGGTTTTTCCTTTTTAGAAGCTCCTTTAGAAAGCAAGAACAATTATAATCAATGATTAATATTTCCTCAATACTTCCTGCTTGGATTTTTCCAGTTTTCAGAATTTATGCGATTTAATAAGAAATTTGTTCCAACTCCTGATGTTAAAAAATAGACTATTAGATCAGATCAGTTTGTAATATGTCTAAAAAAAAAAAAAAAAGAATAAAATAATGTCACATCGTAGCTCTACTTTGAACTTTTAACTTATTAGTGTGTATAAAACTGTTAAAAATCTAATGAGCAATTGAGCAGTATCCCTCCTGGGGCTGAGACTGTAAGCAGTGTGTGTGTGTGTGTGTGTGTGTGTGTGGCACGTGCGTGTGGTTTTTACCCGAGTGCCAGTAAATTCACTAAAGTGCACATTACATCAGGATTTTATACACACACACACACACACACACATAAACACACACACATACAAACAGCTCAACAGGAGTTGCTACAAGTTTCAGTCTGTCTTTGTTTATATCTTTTTATCAGTCAGTCATTTCTCAACTACAAGGGGAAAGTACAACTTGACCACAGGTGAACAGAAAGTTCATCATCTTCTCATCAAAAACAAACACAGCTTCTGTACACTCAGTTATACCCATTTGCTCAGATTTACAGCACAGTGTGGTCTTGTGTTTTGTAGGTACATTTTCACAATAATGGCGCAAGACTCCGGAAAATGAACCCATAAAAAGGAACATGGTTTGAAATTCGTAGTTATATCGGTTACCATGGTCCGGTAGTTTTAGTTCTGCTAACGTGAAACTTGAGATACTTTAGCATACTCTTGTAAAGACACTAATCCGTGCCTGTTGCGTTGCTTAGACGCTGAAGCATTGTTTTTTATCGTGTGGATAAATACGCTGAACCTGACCGTCACACCCATATGTAGTTCTTCCCTAAACCGATGCCACAAAGTTGAGAGTACACAATTGTATAGACCGGCTTTGTATGTTGTAGCATTACGATTTCCCTTCACTGAGTCTAAAAGGCACAAACCTGTTCCAGCATGACAATGCCAATGTGCACAGCTCCAGCGAGCTCCAGGAAGACATGGTGTGCCACAGTTGGAGTTACCTGAACAGAGCCCTGACCTCAATCCCACTTTCGGATGAACTGGAACACCGATTGCACCCCGACATCAGTGCCTGACCTCACTAATGCTCTTGTGGATGAATGAACACACATCCCCACAGCTGTTCTCCAAAATTTAGTGGAAAGCCTTCCCAGAAGAGTGGAGGTTATTATAACAGCAAGGGGGGGGGGGGGTATGATGTGTCATTCTGTAATAAAAAATAAAAAATAAAAAAAAAAAGTTGCTGTAGTGTAAGACAAATAAAAGGCTTGATTACATTTGGATTACAACTACAGCATTGATCCAGCGCGACTCACATTTATCCCATTTATACAACAGAGAATATGAGGGTTAAAGACCTTGCACAAGGTCTTTGTGCAAGGTCTTAACACAAGGTCTTAACACTTTGTGGTGCGTCTTAACCACTGAGCTACCTCTTCAAGATGTCCTCGATTGGGGTTTACTTTTTTCCCAGATCAAGTACAGTGTCAGTGTACGGATTTATACTGATATTGGTGACTGGAATATGGCACAAGCTGATCCTGGATCAGGATTCATAAAGAGAGCTCAGGAGTCGTCTATGATGTAAGAAAATGTTAATCATAAGCGAATAACTTTTCACAAGAAGCAGTTTTGTGTGAATGTAAGATTGAGCTCGTATTGCATGTTTTTGCTTTCTGCCTTCTTTCAAACCAAAAGGAAACATGTAACTTCCTGTCTGCATGTGCACATTTTGCAGTTGTGGACACTGACGCTGATGAAATCTTTCATCCAGTAATTGATAAGACAAGACTCGTATCTGATAAACCTACTGCAAAGTACAACTTTCTGTAACTGTTCTTGTATCCAAATAATCAAATACGACATGTATTTCTGTTGTGGAAACTGCATGAGATGGTAATTGTGTCACTTTGCGAGGAAAAAGGGGCATCATTTTATCATCGAGCTAAAAGGTTTAGATTAACTTTCAGAATTATTTGTCAAGAGTAATGTTTTTGTGTCGTTGCTGATATGTAGCAAGGCTTCTATTTCAAAGTAACCCTATAAAATTTGACCATCAGTTCCTCTTCCCAATTAGGCCAAATCACAAATGGCTTCTTCTGAAATGTCAAAATCGACCTTAGGTGTTCGCTACTTCAACTCAAGTAGACCAAACGCAAATAAAATTCACTCATCATACAAAGCAGTTCACTGAAGGGTAAAGGTCCTTTGCCGAGGACTCTCAGACTTGCTAGTCAATAAAAATCAACTGGGCGGGACTGTAGTCACTTTGGTAATTGCAAAAATTGTGGAGTTGCTTATTAATATCTTGGGGGGTGGGGAAGATAAGCATCTTGTTGACCAAAAATTGCTAGCGTTTTGGGTTTTTTTGCGGTGAAATGTTCTTGCTATCAGTGGGCCTCCTTTTATCAATCTTACAGTAAAGTTGTGTGTTAATGTTTTGCATAAGCCAAACCGAACGAAAACTTTCCGCCGGAGTTATAAAAGTTTCAGAAACGCTGATTTTTAAAAAAAAAAAAAAATTTTTTATTCGTCCTCACTTGCGTATGTTGATGAATGCCAGTCACATCTATGCAGTGTTTGGTAAATTAGTCAAAAACAGTCATCCACTACAGATGACGAATTACTGCATTAAAATTGTAATTACATTACTGATTACTGCATGTGAAAAGCAATCGGATTACTAATGAGTTACGTTCAAAACCTGCAAATATACACTACAAAGTGAAACTCGGTTCTCAGTTCTTTCAGTAATTTTATCATCCGTCAGTGTATGTCATGATCAGACAAAGTCTCGTGTGTTGTTACCGTTTGTAGGATTACCGGACGGATAAAATGTCAAACTTTTCTAACTAGGCTAGTTTAGTGTCGCTAGCCAATGGGAGGCACAGCTAAGTTATCACTGTATGGGTTTAGCTGCTACAGTGCCATGCAAAGTACATTATCTGTCGTTATGCTCTGCTCTTATCATGTTCACGTAAACTGGAACTCGTATGGACATTTAAACGCCTTGTTTTCCTGCTCAGCATCACAGGATTTTAGTGTTTCAGTTTCAACACATTTACGGGTTTAAAAAAAAAAAAAAAAATCTGCGCATAACAATTTTTTCTCACACAGACCGTGAGCTAGCGTTTGGCAGAATTGAGAGCCGTCAGCCAATGAGACACGAGTATTTTCTTGTAAGCCCTGTCTGAAAGTCCTCACATCCTTCTACAGGTGCATAGTGAAGAGCATCCTTACATCACGTGTCATCGTGTGGTACGGAAACTGCTCTGCTGCAGACAGGAACTTTAGTTCCTTCTTATTAGTGGCTCAGCGGTTAAGGCTCTGGGTTACTGATCGGAAGGTCGGGGGTTCAGGCCCCAGCACTGCCAAGCTGCCACTGTTGGGCCCGTGAGCAAGACCTTTAACCCTCTCTGCTCCGGGGGCGCTGTATCACGGCTGACCCTGCGCTCTGACCCCAACCTCCTAACATGCCGGGGTATGCGAAGAAAACAATTTCACTGTGTTGTAATGTATATGTGACAAAGTCGTCGTCTTCTTCTATTACTTATTTATTTATTCTTAATTCGAAGCAAAGTGTCTTGTGACTCTCAGCCACAGCAATGTGCCCTCTCCAACGGCGCGTTGGAAAAGCAGGAGGGTGTCATAAGAACTGACACAGACTGTGTGTGTCCGATGCACCAGAGGAAGTCGCGCAACACACTAGGGAGTATACGGAACGTTGCAGCTTGAGACATACCAGATCAGTAACCAATCTATACACTGAGCCACTGCAGCACTACCTCCTTCTGTACTGCAGCATACGTAATCTGGTCTTATTCGTCGTAATTCATGGATTTTATGTTGGCTTGCGTTCTTTCATTTTTCATTTCATATGAACTGACTAGGGTTAACAAAGGTTTCGCTACTTTTGTGTGTAATCGGATTACATAAGCGACTTCAGCTTGACGGAAAAGTTCATCTGTGTGTAAAAGTGCGGTAATTCCTCACGGATTATAGGATTTTTAAGCCGAGCAGTCGGGGTTTACATCAGTTAGTCTTCTCATGCGAGTGGGAGACGAACATTTTTATGAGATTACAGGATTTTCATGAATACCAAATTCTTATTCTGAACAATTTAGGGATAAATCTGTTTGTATCCAGCTTGATAAACGAGGCACAATGTTACCTTTGACGACGTCTAGGGTGTAAGAGCGTTGTAGGACGTACAGTATGCAGTGCACTTAATGACCAATAGAACATCATTGGTGAATGGATAAATGAAGTCCATGGATGTATTTTAAGAGTTTCTTTTCATGCAGCAAGATCAATGCATCATTTAGCCAAAATATTTCTTATGTTACATCATGTGCAAACATTTGTGGAGTTTTGCCTTTGAATATGTAATTTTATTGAAATTCTGAATTTGTTTTTACAGCCCTTGGACAATTCCATTGTTTTAGTGTCATGCGTTTTTGTTTGTTTGTTTTTGCACACTGCCAAACTATAGTTTAATGCTGTCCCTGATTCACTTTAGTAAATCCAACACATGAATTATCACCTAGGCCGGATATGAAAGGGGGTTTGATTAATTTGCGCTGTGCTATGAGGTTGACATTTTAGTTCATGGAAAATACAGCTCATTACTCGAAAGCAGTCAGTCAGGCACAAAATGTTGTGTATAGTTTGTGTGGTGTAGCTGTTCCTCTTTTGATGTGTGAGCATAGTACTCAATAGCAGAAACTAAACAGGCCCTCCATTTTAAGAGACCTGCCATTTTAATAGGAACGCCTGTACACCTGATCATTCATGTAGCTATCAAGGTAGAAAATCTCCAGCTGTCCAGTTTCGGTCAGCCTGTTCCCATGATCGCCTCGGATACCTGTTCTCGTTTGACGGGAGTAGAACCCGACATGGTCTTCTCCTGTTGTAGCCCATCAGGTTTGATGTGTTGTGCATTCTGAGATGCTTTTCTGCTCACCGCGGTTGTAAAGAGTGGTTATTTCCGTTACTGTAGCTTTCTTTCAGCTCAAAGCAGTTTGGTCTTTTCACCTCTGACCTCTCTCATCGACAAAGCGTTTCCGCCTGCAGAACTGACACTCCCTGAATGTTTCGTGCATTATTCTGTGTAAACTCTAGAGACTCCTGTGCATGCAAACCCAAGGAGATTTCTGAAATACTCAAATCAGTCCATCTAGCAAGAATAACCCGTGCCACAGTTAAAGTCTATGAGATCACATTTTTCCCCTATTCCTATGTTTGACGTGAACATTAACTGAAGCTTTTGACCTGCATCTGCATGGTTTTATAATAATAATAATAATAAGAAGAAGAAGAAGAAGAAGAAGAAGAAGAATACGTTTTATTTATATAGCGCCTTTCCACAAGCTCAAGGACACTTCATGTACAGTTAACAGGACAAAGTACATTATAACATCTGTTGGTATACACACTACCGGTCAAAAGTTTGTGGACACTCGACTGAAACGTTTCTCACGATCTTAAAAAGCTTTTGATCTGAAGGTGCGTGATTAAATGTTTGAAATCGGTGTTACAGACAAAAATATAATCGTGCCGACGTGTTCATTCCTTTCATTAGAAAACTAACATTTTATTTACAAAAAAATCTTCTTTTTTTTTTTTAAACGGACGGCTCGGAGGTAGAGAGCTCCACAGTTTAGGTGTAACTACACTGAAGGTGACGTTCTGGCATTACTGGGACTTGTAATCCTTACGCTCTTTCTGGATAACACAGCCTCACTTATCTTTATAAGGCCAAGATCACTTTGTGTGTGATATTTTGCCACAGAACACTACATTTTACACTTCCTATTTGGGCTCTATAAAAAAGGGAAGGAAATATTAGCACTTGCGTCACACACTTAACTCTGTAAATGACATGATCTGATCATTTGGCTGAAGTACTTTGTTCTAAATGTTTGCTTGTTTACTCTTCCCCCTCCACAGCAGGGTGGACTCCTCAACCGATTCTTTCCGGGTTTGCGACACAGAGGTCAGAACGTGAATCACATGCAGCCTCACTCCGTGGACCCACCAGTGGCTGAGGAGCAGGTCAGGAGGCGGACACACGCACAGTCACAAGCGCACTCAGTAAAAATAGTTTTAACAAGTAAATATACTGATGCGGTTACTCGGATAAATCATTCACTACACCACAATCCGCCATTCTTGGACCACTTCCAGATCTTTGCATGGCTCTTTTGCCGGTTCATTTTCTTCGACTAGGTTTTCATGTGGCATTTTGCTCTGCTCAGAGTTGTAGCTCAGCTCTGCCTAATTTCCTGTTAACCCACAATCATGTCAGTTCAGAAGAAAAACATGGGGATACGGGGAGAACTCGAAAGTGTTTTGCAACCACAGTTCACTTTGCACGCACCAAAAGGTCTCTACATATCACAAACTGCTCCATTAAATGACATTGGAAACTATTAATACATGAATACCTGTACAGCATCGTCATACAGGTTCTAAAAGAGGTTACTTCTCCTATATATGTAACACTAGCACATGATGGTCCATGCTGTTATATGAAAATAATACCACCCCGACACTGCAAAAGAGCGCATAGCATGTGGAAACACCTCGGATATAGTCCGATTTGTATCTACGATTTCTTATTATAAGATGACAATAAAGCAAACATGAGATTAATAAACCTACTCCAAGCCATCTGTATTCATTTGTTCTATCGGCGGATCATTTTGCTCATTTGAAGCGTTTATTTCTAGAAAGAAGGCGAAATGATCTGCCAATAGAATAAGCAAACTACACGCTTGAAATGAGTAATACTGTCTGGAAATAGGTTTAATAATCTTTTTTTTTTATTTGGTTTATTGTAATCTCATAATTAGAAATATTAGATAATTTTGACTATATTCAAGATATTTTCGCTTGCTAAGTTTTTTTTTTTTTGTGCAGTGAACGTGGAAATGTTTTATTCCTCTTATACCACAGTGATTGATTGCATTTTTTTATTATTATTATTATTATTATAACAAATGACAGCAAGTGCTAAACAGTTGTTTCTATGCCAACCGACCCTCACCCCTTCTCTGTTGAAGTTATTATGGCAAAAATTCTTCTTGTCACATCGCAGAGATAAAAACTCCTCTGTCCTAAAACCTCTACTTTTTGGCGAAAATCTTCCTGTTACTGTTAAAAAGTGCTGACGCTGGAGACTCCTTCCATTAATGTTACACAAACATCTTGTAACATCTTGTAAATTTCACCATGTTATACTTTTTTTTTTTTTCTATATTAAGTAACAACATGCTTTAAAAAAAAAAAAAAAAATCGTTATTAGCCTTAAATTATGTGGAGCCTCCATGAAGTCCCTATGAAGGATTCGTTACCGTAGAAACGATAACGTATTATAATGAGTGCATTATTATGGTATACGGCTGTACATCATCAAGAAAGGATGAAAACCGATCCAAAGACAATTCTCTTACAAATAATTATACATAAAGTATTGCTCAGTGTTTCTGACATGAGTTGTACTGTTCTTGGTGTGGTTTTAACCTCTAGGTTCAATTTCAGTCATCAGATTTCTCTCACTTACCAATAAGCTGCCAACCTACGACACATTTTCAGAAAGAGAATGATAATGTGAATGATTAGTTTCTTTGGTGGTGTACGTGGACGTTTCAAAACACCAGCATAACATCCTGTCTGGTTGGTATGATGAACTGGTGTGTGGATTGGATTTCTCCAGTCTGGCGTCTGCACTGCTGGTGTATCTTCGGAAAAGGTGTGACGGTAATGTGCATTCAGGAAGATCCGTCTCGGAGGAAAAGGGAAATGCACACGTATAGCATACCTCGGTGTTGCCTTAATGTTTTTGCTCAATGTCGTGTTTTTTTTTTTTTTTTAAAAAAACAGCAACAGAGCGAGTGTTACAGAATGAATAATGTCTGGCACCTTATTTAGTGCGAATGCAGGTGTGAAAGTTTTTGGAGGACTTTCCCCTCAAAGTCTTGTTTACGTATTTGACTTACAGACGTCTTCATGCGAGCACAGATTATAACTCGATACGTTCACAGTTCCAACTAAGTTTTTATTTTTTGCATGTCCGTTAAGAAATGACGATAAGCGAAAGAAGTCTTGAGTCATAGCTGAGTGAGTAATAAATGATGAGCTCCTGCTGCTCAACCTGTGCTCAAAGTGAAAGCCAGGGTTGATCGAATTACTAAATTAGAGGAAAGTGAATGAATATCGAATAGAGGACAGGGTTCAAGGCTGAATCGTCCTTCGGGTGTTGTGATTTTATACCGGAGTTAAATGATTAAGCTAAACGGTTGTGTTATATCAGTGTAAACAATGCACTGGGCGTCCATTTGGGATTTTGGCCAAGACGCGCCATATGACGTCATCACAACTCCGCCAAAGCCCTCTTCAATTTATGTGTGTCGAACATGGGTACAGCTAAAAGGTCTCATTTAGCAACAAACATCACCGTGAAAGACTGGGCAAAACAATTTCGTGCGATTTTGCGATCTCTCCAAGTAGTTTTCCGCAAAAAAAAAAAGTACCAAACACTCTGCAAGTCACAAATAAATAAATAAAAAGCGGCAGCAAAATCAAGCATTTTGGCCACAACGATCACTCTGCGAAATCCTTTACAGACTGTGAAATGTGGTATTATTTTGATCGAATCTGGCAGTGTGGAGGGTTTTGTAAAATTCTGTAAGGTCTCTCGCATCTCCAACATCGGAAGAATTCCATAACTCTTCCTAAACTCTGCTTCAATCCTCTTGGTGTCCAGGTGGCGAGGCTGATGGAGATGGGTTTCTCCAGACTGGACGCTCAGGAAGCTCTCCGAGCATCCAACAACGACATCAACATGGCCACCAACTTCCTGCTCCAGCACTGAGGCTGAGCGTCACAGGGCGGAGCAGACGGAAACGGCGCCGCTGCGACTGGAAAACACGACGCACGGACACTACGTCGGAAGACTGGAACAGTAACATATTCTCTGGAGCTAGTGGTGTCGATTCCTCTCAAACCGCTCTGTGATTGGGTGGTGAGGAGCCGCCGAAGCTGCCGCTACTGTTTCCTGCCGACTTCAGCAGAATAGAGCCGGGATGGTGGCAGAGGACGGCACGGTATTATGTCAGGGCTTGCGTTCTCTGGCCTCGCCGTCCCTCTACAACCTCCAGCACTGCACATTCTTATTAATAAGCCCACGTATAGTGGCGATGATGATGATGATGATGATGTGATTGAAGAGTCTTAAAAGGAAATCGAGACCTCATAAAAAGACTCATATTTAGACATAGTTGTGGACTAGTGTGTTGTTTTGACGAATTTTAAACTTGTGGGACTTTACAGTTAGAGGAATAATTTGCGCAATTTTTCTTCACCATGTTTCTTAGTTTTGTTCAGGAGGCTAATAGATAAATAAACAGAAGTCAGTGTCACCCAAAATCTGTTCAACCACAGTCATCTACACTCATTTATACCTTTTAATATGTACAGTATCGTTTACCCAGAAAGGTGTGTGTAGTGTACTATTAACGCTTTACTCTAAAAGGTCATTACAGTTCAGTGGCTTACTTTAAAGGTACACTACATCCATATTTCCAGGTGAAAATAAAAAGCATATATTAAAGATGCAAAACAAATGGGTACAACAACTGCGAGAACTAAATGTACAGTTTGCTACCCGTATAAACCCGAACAAAACTTTCAGCTTATATCATTTTTGACAACCAGAATCCTCCAGGTTCTTGGACAACCATGTCGTCCCTCCCCATTTATATCAAATGACCGATACCAAATGTGGAGAACGAAAGCTAATACGTGTTTCTTCTGAGACGTGACAACTCCATCTTATCAAATTTCATCACAGGGCAAAGTAAGACACTCTGAGGAAGGCGCAATCTGCCCTCTCGAGCTCGCAGATTCCCACGATTGGTTTGTGTCACTCTGATTGATTGACAGATGAGAGAGAGAATCCCTCCCACCCAAAGAGAATGGTCAATTTTTGCTCCCTTTGCCACCCGTTGATGGCTGTGGCATCATCAGGATTCGAACTCGCCGTCTCCCAATGATGATGGCGTGAACAACGTTGTTCGAAGCACGTTACAGTATATGAAGATTTGGGTGTGTGTTTATGGGAATGATCTTGGGTGAGATTTCATCCCATTATTGTTTGCTACATTAGCCTCATAACTCCAGTACAAAACACGAAGCAGATACCGCACATGTTCTGTGAACGGGGGGGAATTGTGTACATTTTTGGTTTTTCATCAAACGGTCCCTGGCTCTGCCTGTTCTTTGTGAAACCTTCAAAACAAAGCATAAGCTCTTAAATTCAAACCTTGTGAATAATGTATGTTGACATGACATAACCAGGTTAATAATTACCATGTGATTATTCATGATTAATTCATAATCATTTAAAGTAAGAATTGTGCTAGAATATGACGGTCGCTTTGGTGAGGAATAAAATGTACACAGTTTTCTATTTATGCAAATGAGACGTATTTTTTTGGCTGATGTTTGTGGCCTCTGGTTTTACTGGAGGTGAAAGTCTAGCTAACAAATAATAAAAATCTATCTCCACCAGAGTCGTTTCTGTGAACATCCGCTTCACACCACATCCACTTCTGTAGAAATCTCAGCTATTCTTACCGGAATCACCCCCCTCCCCTTCCCCTCCCTCCCTCCCTCCCTCCCTCCCTCCCCTTTTTCTTAAACGCAGTTTGGTACCATTTGGTACCATTGGTACCATGCCGTCTAGCCTCCGCCTCCCAAACCTTGAAGGTCAGATAACTGTATAGCTGAATGTGTAACTTTAGATTTAAATTTTGAAGTCTGCTGTTCTACAACAGCATTATTTTATCAAGATTTCAGTGCTCATCAATGTCAGTACGGCAAGTGTATATACACATTTGGGCATGTACTCATGCTAAAGATTTTGGGAGAGATGATGTAATGCTGTAGCTCTAGTTTAAAAAAAAAACAACTAAGGAAGGAGATGTCAGGAAGCAAACATTTTCAGCTGATTTACAACATCTGGGGCAAAGTTTAAAATTACATCAACTTCATATTTCAACAAACTATCCCTTTAATCCCAGCTGTTCAACACAATGTTGTAGATGTTGCATAAAACAAGATGCTATTATTATTATTATTATTATTATTATTATTATTATTATCGCAATAATATGGGATTGTGAGCAGAAGTTGAGTGTCTGTCTAACAGGATTCCTCTATTAAGTATTGTACAGCCACTGTCACTATTTTCTGTAAATTACTATTTAAAAACTTTAAATAGTTTGAACTTTATTTTAAAAATCATTCTGACTCACTGGATTAAACAGTAATTCACCTAATAAACAGTAATTCGGTATTATCTCTCTCTACTCAGCCGCCTCACTTCAGATGACCGTCTCATGGATGAAATCTACTTCCGGGCAAAATTTTCTAATTTTGAGTATAATATTTATATAATATAACAATATTTATTGTATTGGGCCTGTCTGTAATTTCACGTGTAATCCTCTTTAAAAAGTCATTTATGATGTTTTTTTATTTCGATAATAGGACTGTGCAATGCTCCTGTTTTGCTAATATGGTGGCAGCGGATATGCTGCTCTAACAGACCATTAAAATCTCCCAAATTAAACCTACCTCTCCTTTAATACGGCTCTAAAGACTCGTTGCTTTTAGAACCGTGAGTTCTCCACATCGCATCATTGTATTAAATCTCCATTGTTTACTGAAGTACTGAGAGCAGCGCCGCTCTTTTAATTGGGAAATACTGACGCCTGCTGGTCATTTCATGGCACTGCATGATTACAGGTGGAAGAACCTTTTTTGCCTCGTCAAAACAACATCAGCTCCTGACATTTGTCACTCAAATGACACCATAGATATTGAGCTTTTACCATTTTCTTTATTACTTTTAAATCTTATTGGATTTTTTTTTTAATCCAAGATGCCATGTAATATCCATAAAAGTACTGCAAACAGCTAAACATGAGAGAAAAGTGAAGCAAGGAAGGTATGGAGGTCAAAACCTGCCAAAGAAAATAATAAATAATTAAATTGATAAATCAACATATTCCTGCATAAATAACTAAATATACATGTCATCAAATGTGTAAGGAGATAAATAATTAAAACAAATAAAATAAATGGCTGTAGAAATGCAAAGATGAGAGGACAGTTTGTTATAGAATGGCACAGAATGGTATAAGGTAAGTTTGAACACCTTTGCAGTACTTGATATCACAAGTTTTGGGTCTGTGTTGTCTACATATTCATGAGTTTAGAACATGAACAAGCTGCAACAGAACAATCCGGGAGGTGTGGTGCATTACTGGCATGAAAAGGTCAGAAGCAACCGTTGAGAGGACAAAAGGTCATGCCAACGATTTAAACCTGTTTTTCAACAGATTTGACTCACTAACACAGGCTGAACCTCCACCTCTTCAACTCTCCCGATTCACACCTCCAAAGTGACTGTCTCTTTTCGCACCTCAGCTACACCCCACTCTGCAGGCATCCCTGCAGCACCACAACATTGGAGCACAACAGCCACAGCCCACCTCTTCTTACCAGCACACGACGCAAACACAGAGAACATCACTACACCTTCCACACCCAGGAAGACAGCATCGCCACACCACCACTCCAGTCATCATGATCACAACCAGCCAGGTGAGACGGCAGCTCACTAAGACCTGGATTACCAAGGCCAAGGGCCCTGACAACATCAGCCTGAGGCTGCTTAAAGTTTGTGCAGAGCAGCTGGCAGGAGTGTTTTGGCATCTTTTTGACCTCTCTCAGAGGCTGAAGAAGGTGCCTAAAGCCTCTGGTATACTTCGGTTTTTTTAAGCGTACACTAGAGTATGCGCCCAGTCGTACACATAACCTTTCAAAATATGCTCCATTTGACATGTACACGTACACATCGGTCGACGCATGCGCATTACGACAACTTGCACTACCTCTCCTGGCCTACAGAAGTCAGTACAGAACTGTAAAGCAGGTCTTTAGGTGTGAAGGATGACAATGAAGAAGAATAACAACAACACGAAGAATGATGCTTGGGCAATCTCTCGCCATGAGTAGCATCCATATACAAATTCTTATTCACTTTAAGGCTAGAATTATACAAATGCGGGTACTTTCTTACCTGCACTCGTTTCCATCGCTTCCATTTATTCTGTTTTTTCTTCAACTTCCTTGAGAATCAGTGGCACTGGGCTACTGTTGATACCTTGTGGAACAACTAAATAGTGCTTAAGAATTAAATGTACGTGTGCTACCTGCGTGTACAAAGTGCATGCGGTTAAACAAATTGGCCGGCACGCATACTCTGCTGATGGCGAAATTTGCGTCATGCGTACTGTATGCTGTTCCTAGTGTATGTGTAAAAAGCGAAGCATACTTTCTGTTTAAGAACTGGAAGACATCCTGCATGGTCCCTGTGCACAAAAAAGGATGTCCCAGCGCTCTGAACAACTTCAGGCCTGTGGCCTTAACATCACATGCAATGAAGACCCTTGAGAGCCTGGTACTGCAGCACTTCAGGGCCATGGTACATGCCTGAGCTTGCACAAACCTGGAGAGCCCACAAAGCACTGTGAGGATCATGTTCTTTGACCTCTGAAGTGCTTTTAACATGGTCCAGCCACTGTAGCTGGCTGAGAAGCTCTCTGTGGTGTGGGTGGACCTCATGGCCTGGATTAGAGACTACCTCACTGGCAGGCCACAGTATGTCAGGCTGCAAAGCTGCTTGTCAGACGTTGTGACTAGCAACACTGGTGCACCCCAAGGAACTGTACTGTCACCATTCTTGTTCACCCTGTATACCTCTGACTTCTGATTTGATTCAGGAACGTGCCACCAACAGAAGTTCTCAGATGACTCCTCCATTATTGGCTGTATCACTAGAGGTGGTGGTGGACTTCCCACCTCTGTCACAATGGGGGGTAGTGGACAACAATTTTCACCAGGACACTGGGGTTTTACCCCTACACTTTTTGTAACAGTAAATGTCCAGGGTTTAACATCTCATCCAAAAGACTGTGCTGCTTTTACAGTATAGTGTCCCCCTCACTATACTGGGTCATTAGGCCCCATACCGTGAGCGCCCCCTGCTGGCCTCACTAATACCACTTCCAGCAGCAATCTTAGTTTTCCTCAGGAGGTCTCCAATCCAGGTACTGGTCAGACTCAACCCTGTTTAGCATTAGTGAGACACCAGGCAAGAACTGCAGAGAGGCAACTGGACAGTGTGAAGCTAGTGACTGAGAAGAGGATGAGAGGGAAGCTGAAAGCTATCATGGACAATCCTTCTCATAGTCTCTAAGTTGAGCTGAGGAGGCTCAGGAGCACACTCAGCCACAGATTCATCCAGCCATCAGAATATGCAATTCCACAAAAAAGGCAGATAATTGGATACAATATGAGAAACATAAAATGGAAATAAAAAACAGTCCTATCCTAGTCCTATCCGGTGCGCATATAACGTACATGCGCATCGTGTGTAATTACACGCCTGAACAGTAGATGGCAGTCTGAATCATAAAAGCCGCCATTATGTACCCCACCCACTGGTTAAACCCGCCCTCTACGCGTTGATTGGTTCAACAAGGACCAAGCTACATGTATTGTCCAATCAGCGAGCTGCAGCGAACGTGCAGAAGGCGGAGCTTGAGGATACAGCTAGCTGTCTGTTCAGCTTGTAGCGCGAGGAGGGAAATTATATTTAATTTTCTCTGCTTGTTCATTTACAGATACAGATCCGCCATGAGCGACAACGAGAAGGAGTTTGTGGTGAAAGTACGTAAGGATAAGGTTTTTTTTGAGGGGGAAAAATATTTTAAAACAACGTGTTTAGGGACGTGTTTAACTACGTTAAATCATTAGCGTAATATTGCTAGCTGAATAAACGGAATCCATTGTGAAAGACTTTAGCATTTTTTTTGCAAGATAGCTAATTAGCTACGTTTAATGGCGGCGCAATAACGACTCATCAATTCGCAGGTTATTATTTCAGCTAACGTTTCGCTGTTGCTTTTTTTTTTTTAACTGATTAGCTGTTAATATTCACCACAGCGCCGAGGCCTAGCTGTGTAGCGTGTTCGCTTGTTAGCGTGTTAGCTTAGCTTTTATTGCGAGGCGTAAAGCACTGTAGGCCTGTCCTTGTCGCTGGCTCAATCCCAACTTCCAAATCAGCCATAATCAAGGGCACTAGATAAGGCGTGGAAGCCATTCTTTTGCACACTATGTAGGGTTCCTACGTAGCGAGCGAGTGGCTGTTTGGTATTAGGCCCCCATTGTGTTTCGGTTACCAAGAGTAACAGCTGCACAGGTTTAAACACGAAATATTACAGACGATATCAGATAAATCTCACGTTTGTACAATACATTTTATAAAGTATTGTTAGTTGTCGCTTCTTATCACTGTAATTGTTAGGTATTAGGCAATTAAATAAAAAAAAAATGTCGAGTTTTTAAGGTAGTAACCAAACCCCACGCGCTGGCGCCATTTAAAGGTTAAATAAAAAAATAAAAATAAAAATCGTGTCTATTAATCCGATTTAAAAAAGCGTCCATAATGGCATTTAAACCATCCTTTAATTCTGTTTTTGTTTGTTTTTACGGTGAATTTATTTTAAACCAGATTAAAGTCTTTCGGTTTGGGTTTCATTTTAATCTTCTGCAGCTGACACGTTGAATTTTCCCAGTGGCTGAATGTAATAAATTTATTGTGGAAAATGACAGCATCTCGAAGGAAAGTGTTTTTTTTTGTTTTTTGTTTGTTTTTAATGTTAGTGTTTATTCACAAGGGAAAGAAACCCGTATTAATTAATGATCATTCTTTAAGATTACAGTGCTGAGAATGTGTGTTGTTTTTTTTTCTGGCCAATCCAAAATGGTGGACAATCAGAATTTATCCCAGGTCAAAGGTTTAAAGGAAAACTCCACCCTGAAACACGGTATGTCTGGCTCTGTATTGAGATATTTGGCATGACTTTAGCAATTCCCGCACTAATGAGGTTTATTTTTAAGTTGGTGGTGTTAATAGCCGGTTGTGCCACAGTGACGTCTCTCAGGGACACTAGCTACGTTTCCATCCATGTATTTCTGTGTGAATTTTGTTCTCTCGCTTTAACCCTGGTGCACACTGCTTCTCCTACTCCGTACGAGTCTTCTCGCTTGCGTCCGTTTTTCACGTCTTGACTGTCGTACAGTCCGACAACAATGACAACTGATATCCTACAGTGTGACACGGCTTACACCGGGGATTGTGTTCGTACAGTCTGACAAGCAACAGCTGCAAACTTCTATAAAAAACAGCCTGCACCCGTTTTTATTCGCCAACGCTTTGTGACGTTCCAGTTTTCCGCGTTAAGTTAGTCGCAACGTGGACGGAAACATAGCTGTAGTAATTGCTATAGCTTGGTTATATTGGTGTTTGATGGCAGAAACATTTCAACAAAAGCAACATGTTAGTTCCTATAAATAAATAAAGCAAGATCCTTTTTTTTATTATTATTTTCTCGCAATTTTCCAACACGGGCGCAGAAGTGGTGGAAACTGGAAACACTGGGCTCGAAGGCACAGAACGCCGTTACAGTGAAGGCGAGGCTCACTAATTAACGGTCTACAAGATGAGGATGGCGTGGGAGATGAAGCTTGGGATGTTGATCTGTTTGAAGAGGTGTGAGAGCCGGACAGACTAAAGGATTAATGTACTGCTCCGTCTGTCTCTTTAGGTAGATAAGAAGACGGGATGAATCCCACTGGACAGGGTGGCGTTGATCGTATTTAAAAATATAAATAAGAATTATATTTCAACTTTTAAAACAAAACAAAAAAACTAACGTTGGAGTTTCTTTCCAAAATAAATATGCCAAGAAAGTTAAGTAGTTCAGGGTGGATTTTTCTTTTAATCCGAGGTAAATTGGGTGGTCCAGCAAAACTTTAAAACTTGCACTGTTTAGATAAGTGCTCATTTGATCTGTTATAACATTTTATGCATTTTTTTTTTAAGGTAGTGTAACATTCAATTTGTAAGCTCTGTATATTGGCCTATAATCATAGTCTCTAAATTGATTTTTTTTATTTTCTTTTTTTTAAAACTAATGTTACATTTTCACCCACATGCCTACTACACGGACTTTACCCTTTTCTTGTTTTTCCTATTAAGGTTAAGATGGGAAGAATGAAAAAGGTGGCCGAAGTCGAATGTTGTTTAAATGAGGCTGAATTTTGCGAGTGCATGCTAATTCTGTGTGGCCAGAAGTTCTGAGACGTTCCCCTCATGTAGAGTGTTGTCACTTTGGAAGCAATGAATGGTTGAAGATGAAGTACAGAAGTCAGAATAAGAAACAGAAGAAAAGAAGAACAGAATGTTGGTTGAAGTTATGAAGTTAATCTCAGAAGTGTTCGGGTGGATAAGATGAAGGAGGGCTAAGTAATGTGCATTAGTCTGTTTTTGTTTGAATATCAACTCTTTCATTAAAGTTTGCATGCTACTCTTTCTGTCATAAAGACAACGCATTGTAAACGATATCCTAATGTTAGTCAGTGTTTTGTTTATTTAAAAAAAGAAAAGAAATAAAATAAAAAAAACTCCTTCATGATGCAATGGAATTTAAACCGACTCCAGCTTTAACAAGTCTGTTTGTCAACATGATTAGTCAATAAGAGGTTTGGGGTCATGACTTGATGCATGGGAGGTTCTCGCTCTGGTTCTGTTGTGTTCATTTGGTTTGGATTGTGCAGGAGTCCCGCTCTCGGAGTGTGAGTCCCAGAGGCTCTGTGAAGTCGACCAGCAACTCGCCAGGAAGATCTAAGGATGGCTCCCACCGCTCCCGCTCCAGATCCAAGTCTCGCTCCAGGTCCAGGTCGAAGTCCAGATCCAGGTAATGATCTTTCTTTATACCTCGCATGTCTCTTAATGGGAGGGGAGGAGGAGACAAAGGTATTTTGCGTTTGCGTTGACGGACAAAGCACGTTGCCGAACATTGCCAAGTTAATATCTTTCATCATCTCGTGTAGGCTATACTTAAGTTTCTCTTTTTTAAAAAATCAATAAATAAAACTAAGTGTTTTGTGTTCTCATTTGTGTAGACAAGTTAACTGAGATGTTCGTTGCGTTCGTAACGAAAGTGTAAAGACCCGGGGAAACTTTGCAATTCTTCAGATTAATGTTTGCTGTTTTGTGAAAAATAGAGATGTGTATTTTTCAGACGATGAATGAGTGGGGTTTTTTAAAAACAAAAACTGTTTCTCTCTCACACAGGTCCCGTTCCCACAGGAGCTCTCGCCGTCGTCACTCACGCTCACGCTCTCGCCGACGCCACTCGCGCAGCCGCTCGTACAGTCGCGAGTACCGACGCAGCCGCAGCCACTCACCCATGTCCAATCGCAGACGGCATGTCGGCAACCGGGTACGGACCTCCTGTATCTCTCTCTCTAACACACACACGCACACAGATCACTGTCATACTGCGATTCCTCATCTCTCACACTCCCAGTTCCTTTTATATTACCCAACAGAGGAGATATTTGGAACGACAACATTTCAGCTGGGATGGCTGGCATTTTTGTTTCCTGGTGGTTTTGACAAAAGTTTAGAGCGCTGTTTAAAACAACGATAAGATTTTAATAAGGATTAGTCATTTTCTCAAAGGCAAGCAGGAGAAACGAAAACAAACTGCGTGTAGCGTGTCTTTGAAAGGAGTAAACGACGTGAACTCTGAAACAGAAGCAGACTTAAGCTTCTGGGATTCGGGCGATGTCGTGTAGCACTGCCGCTTCCAACGAACGAGTGGGATCTCAAGCGGAGCAACGGTCTTAGATGAGTTTCCAATCTTATCCGGAAAGGGTCGGTGTGGGTGAAGGTTTTTCATTCCAACCGAGCAAAAGCCTGAGTCTATTGGAAGCCAAGATCAACTGATTGTAAACAGGTGGAATCGGGTGTGGCTCCTGCTTGACTGGAATGAAAACCTGCACCTACACCCGCCTTTTGCAGAGAAGATCGGATACCCCGGTTTAAGATTTCACTTCGTCATCCAGAGAGCGAATCCAAAAAGCATAATTGCACACTCATGATCTCTTAAAGCCCAAGTGTTTGGTGGTTTAAAATAACAGTGCACGGAAATAAAGGTCATGATAAATCAACATGGAAACTAGGGCTATGCGATTAATCGGATTTTTGATTTCAATTACGGCCTTCCACGATTCTCGTTTTGTCTTTTTAAAAACCGCGCGACATTTTTCTTTACAGTGGTGCGCCTTTGCCTTTCCCTGAAAGGCCAAGCTCGCTCCCCGCTAGGCTGTGGCATTTTTAGTTCAGCTCAAGCCGAGATGACAGAAAGGGAGCCTTTGGTTGACAAGAAAGATAAAACTGTTTCAGCCGTTTGGAAACAATTTGCTTTCAAAGAGTCAGACGTGGAACAAAAACGAATAACGTTTGGTATCGTTGGAAAGCTCATTTCTCCCAGCATCGTGACAGCTGGTCTAAATACGCTCACTTCCTTTCTAGAGCTCACTAATAGTGAGACACTACAGGAGAAAAACAGGAGACAGAATTTCATTGGCTAAGGAACTTGAAAGTTCATTTCAGTGTACGCGATTCGCTGAAATGCGTCACGTGACGTGCTCCACCAGCTTACAGGCGAGACATCAATATGGTGGAAACATGCAGGAGACACAAATTTTGTGCAAAAGCATTAAAGAAAACAAATGTAAGCAGCTATCCATAGCTTGAATAAGTAAGGAAAGTACATGTAGAGGTATACAGTGAGGGAAAGAAGTATTTGATCCCCTGCTGATTTTGTACGTTTGCCCGCTGACAAAGAAATGATTAGTCTATAATTTTAATGGTAGGTTTATTTGAACAGTGAGAGACAGAATAACAACAAGAAAATCCAGAAAAACGCATGTCAAAAATGTTATAAATTGATTTGCATTTTAATGAGGGAAATAAGTATTTGACCCCCTCTCGATCAGAAAGATTTCTGGCTCCCAGGTGTCTTTTATACAGGTAACGAGCTGAGATTAGGAGCACACTGTTAAAGGGAGTGCTCCTAATTCCAGCTTGTTACCTGTATAAAAGACACCTGTCCACAGAAGCAATCAATCAGTCAGATTCCAAACTCTCCACCATGGCCAAGACCAAAGAGCTCTCCAAGGATGTCAGGGACAAGATTGTAGACCTACACAAGTCTGGAATGGGCTACAAGACCATTGCCAAGCAGCTTGGTGAGAAGGTGACAACAGTTGGTGCGATTATTTGCAAATGGAAGAAGCACAAAAGAACTGTCAGTCTCCCTCGGCCTGGGGCTCCATGCAAGATCTCACCTCGTGGAGTTGCAGTGATCATGAGAACAGTGAGGAATCAGCCCAGAACTACACAGGAGGATCTTATCAATGATCTCATGGCAGCTGGGACCATAGTCACCAAGAAAACAATTGGTAACACGCTACGCCATGAAGGACTGAAATCCTGCAGCACCCGCAAGGTCCGCTGCTCAAGAAAGCACATATACATGCCCGTCTGAAGTTTGCGAATGAACATCTGAATGATTCAGAGGACAACTGGGTGAAAGTGTTGTGGTCAGATGAGACCAAAATGGAGCTCTTTGGCATCAACTCAACTTGCCTTGTTTGGAGGAGGAGGAATGCTGCCTATGACCCCAAGAACTCCATCCCCACCGTCAAACATGGAGGTGGAAACATTATGCTTTTGGGGTGTTTTTCTGCTAAGGGGACAGGACAACTTCACCGCATCAAAGGGACGATGGACGGGGCCATGTACTGTCAAATCTTGGGTGAGAACCTCCTACCCTCAGCCAGGGCATTGAACATGGGTCGTGGATGGGTATTCCAGCATGACAATGACCCAAAACACACGGCCAAGGCAACAAAGGAGTGGCTCAAGAAGAAGCACATTAAGGTCCTGGAGTGGCCTAGCCAGTCTCTAGACCTTAATCCCATAGAAAATCTGTGGAGGGAGCCGAAGGTTCGAGTTGCCAAACGTCAGCCTCAAAACCTTAATGACTTGGAGAAGATCTGCAAAGAGGAGTGGGACAAAATCCCTCCTGAGATGTGTGCAAACCTGGTGGCCAACTACAAGAAACGTCTGACCTCTGTGATTGCCAACAAGGGTTTTGCCACCAAGTACTAAGTCATGTTTTGCAGAGGGGTCAAATACATATTTCCCTCATTAAAATGCAGATCAATTTATAACATTTTTGACATGCGTTTTTCTGGATTTTTTTGTTGTTATTCTGTCTCTCACTGTTCAAATAAATCTACCATTAAAATTATAGACTGATCATTTCTTTGTCAGTGGGCAAATGTACAAAATCAGCAGGGGATCAAATACTTTTTTCCCTCACTGTAGTGATTTCATTTATTTTTATTCTTGCATTATTTGTGTTATTTAAGCTCAGTAAATGCATGATTATTAATTTTTCTTTCTTTATTTATTTATTTATTATGTTCAATAAATGCATGCTGTTTCCAAAGTCAGTTAGTAATTGTATTTAATAATCGTGATTACCACTGCTGCTGGGATGCTTTCCAAACCTCAGTATCAACTGATTTTATTTGCTTTAGAATATATTAGCCAGGTATTTGGGGAGAACCAGTTCCCAGACATTTTTTTTGTTTGTTTTTTTAAATGTATTTATTGCTACTTCATTTGAATGCTCTTGGTGAGGTAATAAAACTCCTCTGCTTTCGTCTTGTAGGCGAACCCTGACCCCAACTGTTGCCTGGGTGTGTTCGGCCTGAGCCTGTACACCACCGAGCGCGACCTCCGAGAAGTGTTCTCCAAATACGGCCCCCTGTCCAACGTCAGCATCGTGTACGACCAGCAGTCTCGCCGCTCACGTGGTTTCGCCTTCGTCTACTTCGAGAACAAAGAGGACTCCAAGGAGGTGTGTGTGTGTTCCAGAGGATGAGCTGCTGCTGCTTTATATATATATATATATATATATATATATATATATATATATATATATATATATATATATATATATATTTTTTAATATGTGCTTTGTGTTAAAGCAGATGCACAGTTCTGTCTGTTACTCTAACCTGTTTTGCTGTTACGTTTTCAGGCTAAAGAGCAAGCCAACGGCATGGAGCTGGATGGCCGGCGTATCCGAGTGGACTTTTCCATCACCAAGAGACCACACACCCCCACACCTGGGATTTACATGGGACGGCCAACCTAGTGAGTGTACATTACGTTACGCGTTTCGCACTGATCTAGGACAGGATCCTCAATTTAACTGTGTCACGAGAGGCAAGTATTGCAGCAGTAGAGACATCAGCGCTATTTTTAACGGAACAGTTTTAATGTCGAGTGCTCTGCTGTCTCGGGGGTGAACAGCAATTGTTTTAAATAAAATAAAAACCCTTCAAGCCTTTCTTTTCATTCACAAACTGACCTCTGCTGAAATTATTGCTGTTTGTGGTGCTTTTGTAAACGGTAATTTGTAAGTTGTCATCATTTCCCACCGTGGCACATTCAACATGTAAAGTAGGAAAGAACACAAGCGCTTTCACGAAAGCGTATCTCTCTCTCCTGAGAACATGTTTTGGACTGAAATCGCCGCACAGCGGACTATATCGAGTAGCGTTAGCAACACGATAACCAGCTAACGTCGGTCACGGGCGCTAACTTTGCCGTTGACGACGGTTACCTTCTCAACACAGATTTAATCAAGTAACGTGGCTGTATATAAATTGATCTGCAGCCAGTACTGCTCGAAACTAACTTAAAAGTAGAGAAGGGTTTTCTTTATACTGTTCATTGTGAGTGGCCACGTTGAAAGGCTTTAAAAAAAAAAACCCACAAAAACTTCTATATATCTCAATTCGGCCTTGCTGCAGTACATTTACACTTGTATGGAGATCCTCTTCATCCCTTTTCTCTCCATTTTCTCCTTTCTTCGTGTGCGAACAGTGGGGGTGGTGGTGGCGGCGGCGGCGGAGGAAGACCCAGCACGTCCTCCAGTCGCTCCAGAGACTGCTACGATCGGGGATACGACCGAGGATACGACCGAGGATACGACCGCTACGACGATCGGGAATACTACAAATCCTACAGGTCAGAGAGTGCAGCAGCAGGGTGTTAGCGTTTGTGTAGTGTTGGGGAACCTTTCCTGTTTTATTGTTGTGTTCCTGATCTTACTGTATTCGTACTGTATGAGAATCGCAACGTTATTAAAGTCCAAGACGCTTTTTTTTTTTTTTTTTTTTTTTTTTTTTTTTTTGTAAAATTCAAGTCAGGAAATTCACTAAAGCCGTGTTTAACTAAAACAGTTAATGACCAGATTTTATTTTGCCATACAAAATTATAGCCTAAGTTATGTTATATTATTGGTCGTCTTTCATACGCTATATGGCCATAAGTTTATGGACACCTGACCATCACACCCTTTATGTAGTTCTTCCTCAAACTATTACCACAAAGTTGGTTTTTCACTTTTTTGAAGAAGGCCAGAAAAGGCTTTGTACATATACACTACCAGTCAAGTTTAGACACACTCAATCTTTTTTTATTTATTTTCCCACATTTTAGAATAGTAATAAAGTCATCAAAAGGTCAAAAAAAATCCAAATTAATTTAGTATTTTAGCATCTTCAAAGTAGACTCTCTTTTTGTCTAGAATTTCCAGAAATGTATTCTTGGCGTTTTCTCGACCGATTTCTTGAGGAATTTCCCTGAGATGCTTTTTAAACAGTATTAAAGGAGTTCACACCGACGCTGGACTCTTTTCGGCTGCTTTTCACAATATTTCGCTCCGAGTCGTCCGTTTAAAATATAAATATTATTTTGTAAATAAAATGTTAGTTTTCTAATGAAAGAAATGAACACGTCGGCACGATTATATTTTTGTGTACAACACCGATTTCACACATTTAATCACACACCTTCAGATCGAAAGCTTTTTAAGATCGTGAGAAACATTTCAGTCGAGTGTCCACAAACTTATGTTAAGGCTTGTGGAGAGTGTTTTGCTCTGATCATGAATAAGCAGAGGGTTTTTTTTTGTTTGTTTGTTTTTTAATTGGAAACCCCTATATTCAGACTGAAAGAACAATAGTGTTCCTTTTGTTGAAGAATTTCTCTGACAAAATTATAGTTGTGATTAAAGTGTGTGTGCACTCTTAAGCAGACACGCGTTTAAATTCCTTCTTGTTTGACCTGTGGTGTAAATTTTGATGTGATTTATATCAAAATATAAATATATATGTATTGTATAAATATACTAATGTGTGTGTGTGTGTGTGTGTGTGTGTGTGTGTGTGTGTGTGTGTGTATATACACACATTAGTCCTATGCTGACCTTTAAACTCTGTGTTCACGTAGGCGCAGGTCTCCTTCGCCCTACTACGGCCGTGGAGGATACAGATCCCGGTCCCGCTCACGGTCCTACTCGCCACGTACGTACACCCAGTGTGTGTGAAGCAATGTATTCGTTTAGAAGACAGTTACGTGACACTTTTAAGCTGTTGCACTCATCTGAAACGAACATAGGAAAGAATGTGGTGAATATTCTAGAGCAAACAGTCAGCAGGGAGTCGTCTAGTCTTGAAAATGTATGACTCACAAGATGTGTGCATTTTTTTTTTTTTTTTTTTTTTTTTTTTTTTTTTTTTTTTTTTTTCTTCTCTCTCTCTCTCTCTCTCTCTTCATTTTCCCCACATGCTTTCGTCACTGCTGGAATTTGCCCAGGGTGTTTTATCCTAATGTTAATGTCTGTCTGCTCTGACAGGGCGCTACTGAGGAAGCCAGAGTTACTGAGTCTAATCGATGGAGGGGATTCTGTGCTCATGGATGAGGAATAATGGAAGGATAGGAGTTTTAAGTTTTGGTGGGGTTTTTGTTTTTTTGTATTTTAAATGCCATGCATGTTTGATTTAATAGTCTTTGTTGATGATGAGCTGTGCATCTTCTACTTGTGTTAGATTGGCTACAAGCCTCATTTGATGTTTAGCTATGTTGTAATACACCAGTGTGTCCCAGTCAAAATCATCATAAAATCCAACCAGCTGGGAAATCAGATGTAAATGCATATGTTGTCAATATCCAAGAAATAAACAGTATTTTACAACTGTGTTTGTATTCTTCCTTTGTTTAGGTTTGGGTAGTAACGCTGACCACATGAGGGATCTAATATCAGAATTATTTCAATGATGAGAACGTTAGGGTCGAGCAAAACATTTTGTCAGGAGGTCTCAACAATGACATAAGAATGAAGAGAGAAACTTGTGTGTGTGTGTGTGTGTGTGTGTATAATAAAATTACATGCACACATACTACCAGTGAAAAGTTTAGACCCCCCCCCCCCTTTATTATATAATAATAAAGTCATCAAAACTCAGGAGTAACACAAACGGAACTATGGGAATTATGTTGTGATTGTAATTTTTTTTTTTTTTTAATTTTAAAGTCCGAAATACTATAATATTTTAGCAACTTCAAAGTAGACGCCGTTTCTTCCTAAGATTTCCAGAAATGTATTCTTGGCGGTTTCTCGACTGATTTCTTGAGGAATTTCCCTGAGATGCTTTTTAAACAGTATTAAAGGAGTTCACACCGACGCCGGACTCTTATCGGCTGCTTTTCGGAATATTTCGCCCCGAGTCGTCTGTTTAAAATACGATTTTTTTTTTTTGAAAATATAATGTTAGTTTTCTAATAAGAAATGATTATATTTTTGTCTACAACACAGATTTCACACATTTAACACACCTTCACGTCAAAAGCTTTTTAAGATCGTGAGAAACATTTCAGTCGAGTGTCCACAAACTTTGCACACACTCACTCGCGCTCTTATAGGCAGCAGCTGCATTAGTGGTTCCTAATTTTTGTGAGTCATGTTTTTAATTCCATACTGGATTCATGCTGTGTTTCCCCTAAATACCAAACATTCAGCCCAGAGACACTTCACACCTCGTTTAAACGGCCATTGATGGTCCAAAATAATCCGCCTTACGATTTTGATTAATAGCAAACAATCTGATCCAGGCAAAACCACAGGATTAACTGTGTCACTGTCACTGCTCTGCTCAGAAATGGTATATCTATCAAACCACCAGATCATATCTATGGTGGTCTCTTTACCGTGAGAAACAGGGTAGAGGGCAGTGACACAATGCACAATAACAACGTATGGGCTACAGTCAGTCATCATACACCTACATAGTGTATGTCTACACAGTGTATGAATGAGTATCAAACTTTTCCCCCCTTGTTCCTTCTAATGGAGTTCCAGTGAAGACGAAACAGTGAGCCATCTGAGAGACCCTTCCAAAGCATCCACAATTTTGCAACTGCTGGAAGTCATTAAACACACAAAGACTAAACATAGCGTGTCTGACCGCAAGAGGCAACAACTTCTGGTATCATCACAGAGATGTCTATCTGAATGTGATTTAAATTAGAAGCGCACCATTGAGCCCGTTAAATTGTGGTATGTACAGTGCTGTGAAAAAGTATTTGCCCCATCCTGATTTCTTCTGTTTTTGGGTACGTCTCATATTAATTTGTTTCCGAAATTAAAACAAAATTTAAGATGATACAAAGGGAACCTGAGTAAACACAAAATACAGTTTTTAAATGATAGTTATTTATTGAAACAATACAGTTATCCAATACCAACTGGGCTTGTGTGAAGATGTATTTGCCCCCATAGTTGCTAATTCCGCAAATCTGTGAAACTGCATTCATAATGGGGTTCAGCTGGACTAGACACAACCAGGCCTGATTACTGCAAACCCTGTTCCATCAAATCAACACTTAAATAGAACTTTTTCAACAGCATGAAGCTGGTTAAAAGATCTTACCCAGTAACACACTACACTAAAATTGAGAGAAATTCCAGAAATTATGAGGAAGAAAGTGATTCAAGGGTTATAAAGCTATTTCAAAGGCTCTGGGACTCCAAAGAACCACAGTGAGAGCCATTATCTCCAAATGGAAAAACTCTGTACAGTAGTGAACCTTCCCAGAAGTGGTCGACCTTCCAGAGTTGCTCCAAGAGCACAGCAACAACACATCCAGCAAGTCACAAAAGAGCCAAGGGCAACATCAAAGGACCTACAGGCCTCTCTTGCATCAATAAAGGTCACTGTTCATGACTCCACTATCAAAAAGACACTGGGCAAAACTGGCATCCATAGAAGAGTGGTGAGGTGAAAACCACTGCTAACCCAGAAGAGCATTAAGGCTTGTCTGAATTTTTCCAAAACACACCTTCATGATCCTCAGACCTTTTGGGAGAATGCTCTGTGGACTGATGAGCTGAAAGTGGAACTGTTTGGAAGACAGGTGTCCCGTTACATCTGGTGTAAACCAAACACAGAATTCCACAAAAAGAACATCATACCTTCGGTCAAGCATGGTGGTGGAAGTGTGATGGTGTGGGGAAGCTTTGCTGCTTCAGGGCCTGGGTAACTTGCAATAATTGAGGGAAACATGAATTCTGCTCTCTACCAGAAAATCCTAAAGGAGAACGTCCGGTCTTCAGTTTGTAAGTTAACTGAAGCCCAACTAGATTATGCAGCAAGACAATGATCCAAAGCATAGGAGTAAGTCCTGGTCCTAGAAGTAAGTCGGAAGTGTTTGGTTGCAGTTATTGCTTCTAAAGTTGGCACAACCAGACTTTAAGTTTAAGGGGGCAATTAGTTTTTCACATGGGTGATAGGTGTTAGATAACTTTTTTTAACTGTATTGTGTGTTTACTCTGGCTGCCTTTGTTTTATGTTGTATTTTGTTTGACGATCTAAAACTATTTAGTATGAAATGTACACAAAAACAGAAGAAATCACGAAATAAATGTTCACAGCACTGTATTTTCTCCAGATATGAAGGAGAGAAAACATGCAGACAGAAATCAACTCATAGTAGCATCAGGAAGCCATGGAGTTATCCCAGGGAACAAAATACAGGGTGTCTGAAAAGAGGTAAATTACCTATATGTGATTTTGTAGTTATTATTTAATTATTATTAATTATTTAAGGTATAAAATGGCATTAGCATTGTACGAAAAGGTAGAGATAGTACTTCATAGTACTTCTCTGTACTCTCATTAGTTTCTGACTTTTGGACACCCTGAAAATTACTTTACAATATAATAATACCATTTGAATAGGGCTTATAGTAGCTGGTATAGAAACTTTGGTAAGCCACTGTGGCCTCTAAAAAACTGTCTGAATAATCAGTGTATCAACACAGTTTGTTCTTCTTGTTATATTTTATTCCTTCAGAATTGGGGAAATGCTGTAAGCCCACATCAGCATGTACTGGTGCATAGTATGTACTGGTGTAATATTTTACACAGCCCTAATCTGCCGTTTCTGTTTTTGATGAAATAGTTTCTTTATGACATTTATTTTATCTAAGTCGTGTTAGTCCTATACAGATCAAACTAGACAGACCAGTAATGAACGGTGGCTACATTACAACCTGAAGCTACACATTAAATATGTAAAAGTGTAAAACACTACCTACTGTACTCAGTATAACAAAAAACAACAACAACAAGGGGCCTGTGCCATGAAGCTGGTTTAGGTGGCTAGCCAGGTAACTTTCAGCTTAAGTTTGTGCCAACCCTGGGTTTTAGGTACCATGAAAGCGGCTCGGCTTTTACCGGTGTTCATCGCCATAGTAACTTACGCTCCATGGCTAACCTGCTCCGGGGCAGGTTAAGGTCTAGGTAAGAGAACTCATACCCAACTTGGACCAATCAGCTGTGAGCAAAGTGACATATAATATAAGTGACACGACTAATTCAACCCCCCAGCAAACTGTAAGAAGTGCACTTCACGGAGAAATATTTAATTAAAACAATTTACATTTATATTTAATGAAAGTACATGAAAGATGTTGGGGTTATAAGTTTTCAATCCGTTTATTCTCATTGTGCACCTATAAAAGTAAACTTAACTATTTATACAATCAGTAATGTTCCTGAGCTTTGGCAGCCACAATGGTGTCTCTTTTTGTGGTTAGTGTAGGTTTAAATTCTTCATACTTCCGCAAAATAATTTATTGCTTTTCAACCAGAAGCATTCACACCTGCCCCCCCCCCCCCCATGTTGAACACTACTGGCTGTTCGGTGCCGATGTCACGCGTTTATGTGCACATGCTCGTGGACTAATCATAGCTCAAGGATCAAAGCCTGAGTTGTCAGAGTATGTTGATAACCAGCGTCATGGTACCACTAAAGCCTGATTGGATTGAATTGGTTTTGTCAACTTGAAACCAGTCCCATAACCCTAAGTGTGTTCAACTAGCTTCATGGTACAGGCCCCTAGTGTGCTGAGTTGTGCTTAAAATGGCATGCTTTTCTCCCATGGGAGAAGCATATGCATAGACAGCTCTCTGGTCTTCATGTTGGTTTATCCTTTTTAACAACAAATGCAGTCTTCACAGGTGAAACCCAGGGCTCAAACCAAGAGTAGATGTTCAGAGCTATTCATTCATTAAACAGTCAATTTAACAGGGCACACCTGGGTAACAAGAAACACCTGCCAGTCACGTGTTCCAATATTTCTGTTCACTTGAAAAAATGGGTGGGTTCAAACAAAAGGTGGCATGTTGTTTAACACCCCGAGATGTAAATATGAGGACATGAAAGTTGATAATCTGATCTATCGTCTCATATTTATCTCAAACCCAAATGTTTTCAATGTATAGTGAAAAAACAATAGAGTTGGCATGGCTTTTTCAATACTTTCAGATGGGACTATATATATATATATATATATACACATACAGTATCATCAGCTTGTTTTACTGGAGCCAAGTGTAGAAGAGTGGTAAAAGTCCACTATCACACTTTCTTCCTCCTGCTACATGTTATCCTCCCCTTTCTCCAGAAATGGGGAGCACTGTACACTGTAAGCTCCTAGGCAAGATTGGTGCTCTCCTGTAGGCCTGCATTACGAGCCTGGCTGTGTATAACATGGCTGATCTTTCTCAGCCAGCCTGTATGTAGTCTACTTCACCCAACTGATCTCATGTAAATAGCCATCTTGGCATAAAAGCTTGTCTTGAATAGGTCTACATCATGTTGTGGAGTATTCCGTAGTGCAAGATTACATCTCGGGCTTCCTACACTACCCAGAATGCATTACGCAAGTACGTGATACCAGTCATTACTGTGATGCGCTTTCCAGTTAGTGTTAAAAAAAAAAAAAAATCACAGCCCACCCTCAAAGCAAAGCTGCTGTAGGCATTTAAGAAATTAGGTTCACCTCCAGGTTGCATTACCAGGACAGGGTTGCAACTTAAACTAAAGCGTGGAACATTGTTGTGTGTGGCACTGTTGTTTTTAGTAGCCATAAAACAACAATAAGTGGCATTACAAACCAAACCCAAATAATATGTCAGTATAGAAACAAACATGATTACCATGGTAGCAATTGTGTATGTCTCTATTTCTTTCTTTATTTATTTGAAGGAGATTTGTTATAGGATCCAGGTGTGTTAGGGGCGTGTCCATGAGCACGCTGCTCTTCTTTCTTCCTGTTGTGTGTGTGTGTGTGTGTGTGTGTGTGTGTGTGTGTGTGTTTTTATTTTTTTTTAATTGTCGCTCTTCAGGTCGGGTCTGATTGAATGACTGTAATAGAAAGGCATCTGATTCTCGGCGCGCGAGCTTTTTATCCAATAGGCGGTGCTTATCCGGAGTGACGTCGGGACATTTCTTTCTCTTTTTTTTCCTTAAAAAAAAAAGAAAGAAAAGAAAAAAAAAGAGAAACCTTTTAGTCAAGTGATTTACACAGAGAGAGAAGTTGATGCCGGGGGTCTTACCGACCGGAACCGACTCTTTCATTAATGATCATTTTTATCATTTCATTTCCTTCTCGGGATTTGGTTCTGTCGCACCTCCACAGCCTTAAATCGCGTGTTTTGTGTTTGCGTTTGCGAGTGTGTGAGAGTGTGTGTGAGTGTGTGTGAGCGCGCGCGTGTGTGTGTGTGTGCAGTGCGTGTTTTTCTTTCTTTCTTTCTTTCCTTTCTCCCCCTTCTCTCGCTGTTGTTGTTGTTTTTGTTGTTTGCTGCTGCTGTTAATTTCCGTGCCGTGTTTGGATCATGAATAAACTGTACGTGGGGAACCTGAGTCCCTCGGTCACAGTGGAAGACCTGAAGCGGTTGTTCGGCGAGCGCCAGCTGCCCGTCAGCGACCGGACCGTCTTACTCAAGTCCGGTTACGCTTTCGTTGATTTCCCTGATCAGAAGTGGGCCATCAAAGCCATTGAAACGCTGTCGGGTAAGCGCGTGGGGTTTCTTTTTTATGATGATGAAGATGATTATTATGAGTTTAGTTTTTTTTTTTTTTTTTTTTCGTTTTTTTTTTAAAGGTGACACCTGAATACCTTTTTGACCTAACCTTTTAGTTTGAACATGAAGAGAAAAGGCAGTTTAAACACACTCGGATACGCACACACATGCACATGTATATCTATTTCTAAATCTATACATATGCATGTACATATACACACACACGCGCACGTACACATAGTACACACAGGCATGGAATACTTGCAGGTCCAGCGCGCGCTATCACGGCAGCTATCCTCAGGCTTATCTGTTCAAATCTGACATGATGAGCACTTCAATTATCCCAGGGTTTAACACCCAGACTTGAGTGCACGAGAGCAGTTGTATGCCCTGGTTACAGTTTTGTTTTGCTTTTGTCTTGTTGTTTTTGTTTTGTTTTGCCACACGTTTCTCTCGGGCTGGTCCGAGTACAGTGCTTTCGGCGCCGCGTGCATGTGCATGTGCATGGCAGCGCTATTTTTTCGGTCATTTTTTGTCGCGAATTTTCTGAGACGAGCTCGCGGGGAAAAAAACCCCGGCCACGGCTCGGACCCGTAGCCCCAACGCTCAGCTAGGTTTCTACGAGGTGGCCTGACCGTAGGTGACGTCCAAGTGACGGAAAGCGGCGAGAAGCGGACGGTGAGCTTTTATGAGGGGCGGCGAGGGCGAGTGTCAAAGTGAGCGGCGTGCTGCTTATTGTAGGCCCATCTAAATGAACCCAGTGCACTAATGCACTTTTGTAAAAAAAAAAAAAAAAATTAATTAAATAAAATAATAATAATAAAAAAAAAAACAACTCCTTACCTTCCCTTCAAAAAGTAAAACGATATCCTGATCATAAAGCTGTCAGAAAACCTATCAAGTCTACCATATTTATTTATTTTCCAGGCTAATAGGCTAAGTTAGATTTAGGTTAGGATTGGATGTACTTGTGGACTCCGTGCTTTCTTCTGAAGGACTGAATTAACGCCTAAGCAAAGAAAAGCAAAGCGTGGGCCACTTCTGCATGTTTTCTTCTTCTTTTTTCTTCTTCTCCCCAATAGGTTTATCCTAGCGTCTCATTTCCTCCAAACATCAATAGTAGTGGGATTTAAATGATCATAGCTCTAGTAGTCCTCTCACTGTTGTTTTTTATCCCCCGCCTCACTTTATAACCTCTAACCTATGCTATGAAACACTCCATTTAAAAACACCAGAAATGATCCCATGCCTAGCTATATGCACTATGTCGCGAGCAAGTATTTGCATTTTAATGTGCACGTAAAATGCATAAAATGACATGCATTTGACTAAACTGCTTTGTCTTGTTTTTATTCCTCATAGGGAAGGCCGAGTTGCACGGAAAGGTGATCGAGGTTGATTATTCCGTTCCCAAAAAATTAAGGTACATCTATTTCTTAACGTTTCGCGTTGTTCACGTGCTCGTTTTTCTTTGCGTGCACGAGAAGGCCTGCTCGTTCTTGTTTGTGTCCAAAATGCTGCCATTATGTAACAGAGGGGGAAATCTTGTTTACGATGTTGCTTTTTTACATGCATGTGGTTCAAACAAAAACAAACAAGTGTCGGGAGAATTGCTTACATTCATAACCGAGTAGCTTAAACAGCTTATAAGGCTTCGTAACCTTGGTTACATTGTTTATGGTTTGGAAATCACATAGGCGAAACTACTACTACTGTGTAACACTCACTTCCTGTGGAAGTAGCCATCTTTCACTACAATCTACACAACTGGCTTTGGCTGGCTGAAGGGATTCAGATGTAACAGAATATTTGCTTTTTTTTCATCCAAAAACTGTCTGATTTTAAAGTTGCTTATTTCATGTATTTATTTTTTATTTCGCTTATACGTGTGCGTGACTGGAAAAAACAAACAAACAAAGCTGCCTCGTTCAGTCTGTGTCTGAAAAGTGAGATTTATTAAAAATAAATAAATACGTCATTACGTAACAATAAGTAAAAAAATCCGAACACGGTCAGAACTGCCTTTACGAATTTATTTTTTTATTTATTTTATTTATTTATTATTTATTTTTGCAAATAAACTTTCCCTAAACTCCTAGTTTGTTCCTGTGTCTGCATATATATATATTATATATAATATTAATATTATTATTATTAATAATAAAAACAAACAAACAAAAAAAGCCTCAGCCCTGAAATGTACCACGTGACCACCTTTACATTCCTCGCGCGCCCGCCCGCCCTATGGAAAACGCCGTAGGAAAACTGAACGTTGGGATTGCCATGGCGACGTCCAAAACCGCCCGGCCCACTAGCCTACTAAACAGTGTGTCAAAAATAGTACCTGTGGTAGCGACGTTGCTGTACTGTTTAGTATGCTAGTTATGAGGGTTTGAACGTGTGTGTGTGTGTGTGGCCGTACTTAAGGCTTACATATTGTGCCGTTTCTTTTCTATAAACACTTCCAAGAGTGTGTAGTAATTGGAGACGGGGACGCAGATAAATATGAGCGTTGAAAGACAGACAGGGAATGGGTTGCCATTTTCTAGTGTAGTCAGACGAAAATCATTAGGGCCCAAGCCGAGAACTTCCTGAAGCAGAGCCAAATCAGTTCTCGGAAAGCTAGCATTATGAAGCAAAGGTAAATACGTGGAGTTAGATTAGCATATACCTCGCGATGGGGGGAAAAAAAACCCCAAACAGACATTATTTGCGATAAAGGTCTATAATTGGGGCGTGTAAGCTAGAGCAAACCGCTACCAGAGAGTAAAGAATCGTTTTTAATGTTTTTAAAAAAGAAAAAGGGGTTAGCAGGCCTATCTATAGCTGTGTTGAGCATGGAGGGAGGGAGGAAGGGAGGGAGGCGACGCATAGGAACACAGCGGGGAATCCATGTTGTTTAGGCAACGACGTTCTTTACGTAGTTAACAGCCTTGTGTATGGAGACTCCGCTTAGAATACGCCTCGTACGTAATGTTTATTACTACAGGAGACTATAGGGTGAGCTAATTACACTCTTCTCAACCCGAAAGGACTGTAAATATGTAAATATGAGATTTCGCTCTGCTTTCTTGAATAATTATTAAACACAAACACCAAAAAGATTTCAATCCCGAACGATTTCTGAAGCTCGTGTATTAATCTGATTAAAAAAAAACATGTATATACGTACTCTAAACCAGTGATATGTTTACCTGCTGCGGCGGGGGGGGGTGTACTTGTGCTTGTTCTTGCTGTGATGTTAAATACAGTGAAATATGCTCAATTATATGTAATACTTTCCCTAAAAACTGAATTGTTCAGGATTTTTTTTAAATTTGAAACTCACGTATTTCAAATCCGAGCAAGTACTTTGCTGAAAAATAGCAAAGGCGAAATTATGCTTTCTGATGATTCATATCATTCATAATAAATAGCAGATTATGATTGCAAATAACGGACATGCCTTTCATGGAGGCTTTGGAAGTGTTTTGAGTTTCCAAAAAGATAAAAAAAAAAAAATACCCCCCCCCCCCAATCCCTTCATAACAATATAAAAGTACTTATAAATCAGTTGCACATTAAATAGACGTCTATAATAATAGAGTAATAATATAATCATATAGATATCTATTGTTTATAATGATAATTATATAGAAACACAGTTATTACTGAAAACTTCAGTCGTTGATTGATTCGAACATTTCCGTAACAGATCAATAACATTGAATTTATTTTCATTTACAGACTGATTTGTATTCGTCAGTAATTAATAACGAAGTCCTGACCGATACTAACCAGTTAGCACTGATTTAGCATCGAGTACTTATTTAACAGTTAAGCTAGTCAGTCCAAGACCTGCTGTGTTTACATCTTCGGAGAAACACAAATTTTACAATAAAAAAAAAATAATAAAAAAGGTACCAGGTTCATTTGCCCCATTTAGTCGGTGATTTAAGCGGAAGGTTGCTCGCTCACCTCAGGGCTTGTTTACACCAGGAATATATCAGAATGTTTATATCTTCAGGGTTACACTTTAATTCAGTAATTCCACTTCCTGTTGTACAAGGACAGATAAATGTGATTAAATTGAAGCATCCAGATTTGATGATCAGATTTTCATGAATTCGTTGTGTTACTGTTAATGAAAACCCGGGAAAAGTAGTAGTTCGTTGTGGAATTAGAAAGGTCAGAGGAAGATTTTGCACTTAAGCAAAGCTGTTTAGTTTGGTGTGTATAAAGCATTTTATTCTATACAGTTAATTCATAATGTTTTTAAAACTAATTCTAAAGGAAGGTTTGGGAGTGTGTGCATTTCTGTTGTATGAGACTGTAAATGGAAAAAAAAACAAACCAACCCTTAACTTGTTGTACATGTTTGCAGTGAGGTTGAATTGTTCGTCTTGTTGGTTTAAGAAGTCGTTTTTGTTCCGTTCTGGTAGTCTGATGTACGTATTCAACCTTTTTTTTTTTTTTTTTAATCTTGTTATATTTTTATTTATTTATTTGGATTTTGTTAGCCGCTTACGTTTGGCTGGATTTAAGACGTCTATTTAGTCAATTGCTTTGCTGTCGAAATTGAATTTGAGCTCTGGTTCGATTGAACCGCAGCTGCGTTGTGCTCAGGACTGAAATGTAAAATGTGAAATGTTTAAACCCCGAGCAGGTGACAGAATCATTACGAAGACACGCAGCAAGCCGTTAACGGGACGTCGTGTCCATTTGGCCACGTGGCCTCTCAGATTCTCCGAGCTCTCTGATATCTGATTGCAGTTTATTTTTATTTATCAATATGCATCTGTTGATGTAAAAATAAAACAAGTCGTTAAAAAAAAAGAAAAGAAAAAAGATAGCAGCAGAATTCGCTAAATCCACCCTGATCGGCTAGTAAACTGTGTAAACAAGCTAACTCGGATTATGTTAGGTAAACTAAAAAAAACACACACGTCTATTAAATACAGTGTTGTTTCCAGCTTAACTAGCAAGGATAATTTGATTAAAAGGAAAAGACTAATGTGACGATGCCTCTGTTTATGTCATTATCAGTGTTTTCTGCTCGCTCTTCTTGCACAGCAGCAGCCTGATGAGCTGCTCTCTCAATCTGGACCATTTTAAAATTTTGACTCTGTGCTATAAAATCATCACGCCGCTGACTGACTCGTTCTTTGTCCGTCTCGCTTTTGTCAGGCTCCAGGAAAAAATCTTGTGTGTGTGTGTGTGTGTGTGGCAAAGTGTTTTGTCAAGGAGATTTCAGTTTTTTGAAGGTTTTACACTTCAGTTTTATTTGAAAAACTTGACAGAGAGAGAGAGGGAGAGAGAGATGGAGTCAATAGAAAGAGCTTGGAAGAAAGAGAGCGAGAGAGAGCAGAGAAACTATTATGTGGAAGTCAGATTTAGAGAGAGAGCGACAGGGGCAGTGGCAGTTGATAAGCTGGGTTAAGGAACAGTCGGCTTGGTAGAGAGAGACAGTGGATAAGCTGTTTTACAGAACGAGAGAGAGAGAGAGAGAGAGAGAGAGACATGAGCCACACTGTGCCGCTGTGTTCAGTGGATCCGATCCAAGCGGCTCAGCTCCGTCTGACTGTGCCGTTTACTCTGACAGCGGGTTGCCAGATGGCACGTGGTGTGTGGTGCGCACCCAGAGCCCGTCGCTTGCTCTCTTCGCTGTCCCACCTACACCACGCCGGTGCCGTTCCCACCGCTTCCGGAGCCGAACCAACACACGTGGAACTTCTTGCTTTCGGAAAACCGTTTCATCGTCAAAAATCGCTTCACCGAGCATCTATACACGGCACCGAGTTCCAGAGCTCATACTGACGCAGACATACATTCTCTGTCTGCTTACGTAGTCGTCGTGAACGTCGAAGAAAGCTTTAGTCGCGTTGATGAAATGTGTATTTCACCATACAAAATGTATTGTTTGAGCACAGAGAACACACCAGTTTTTGGAAAACATCTACAGCAGTAATGGAGGAACAGGAGAACAAGTGAAGAAAAACAAACGGACATAAAAACAAGACAAAATCCGCTTCACCTCGTGACAGTAAACATCCTTACCGTGATAAAATCACTGCAACACGCAGCCTTGAGTGGATTGTCGCTTTTTAAAAACGGCTGTAAGAAGAGTATGATCGAATCCAGTGTTTGATTAAATGGTTAAATTTATTATGAATAAGAACCGCACTAAGCAATTCTTCCGCCACACAATGCAGCCTGTTAACAGTAAGCATTGGTTGCTAAGCAACAATTAGGGTATTCATGGACAAAGCAGTGGTTTAAGTGTAACTGTTGTGATTGGATTAAAACCCAGTGTATTAATACAGAATGTAATCATGCCGATGCGGTCACAGGTGTGTGTGTGTGTGTGTGTGTGTGTGTGTGTGTGTGCAGCGAGGACATACAAAAGTTTACTTCTGTCTTTTAGGTAGCATCCAAAATCATTCCATTTAGCATCCGTACACAACACGGACTTATTGTTCTAGTCAAGGATGATGCTCAAGGTGACAGATAAAACCCTGTGACTGCTTTTTCAGTCCTTATGAACATCGAAAGGAAGCTTTAATTGACAATTAAACGGACATTTACGCGATACAAGGTGTGCGTCACGACACGCACAACACACAACATGGCATTAACGAAGGACCAGGAGAGCAAACGAAACATTTCTATAGAAAAACATCCATTATGGCGCGTGTTGCTATGGTTTTAATTAGGCTGTGTGACATTTCCGGATGCGATGGTGATCATTATATGACCTTGAACAACCTGGCATGGCGGTTTCATATTATAACATCCAGTTTATTTCGAATCCTCGCTCGTCCGAAAATCCGTGACGATTTTGCCGCTTCTGCACGGGTCATCTTCAAAACCTGTCACTCTATGCGTGTGTGTTTATTTAAAAAAATAGATATCTATTTGATTTTTTTAAATGATCGCTCATTTAAATAGCCTGAGCTGCCTGAGTTGCTGCCATGGCGATGAAACGATCTCTCTCTCTCTTGCTCCTCCACCCAAGCTCCATCATCACTGGGTTCCTTGGTTCCATTCGAGACGTTTGTGTGTAACCGGAATTATTCAATAGAAAAAAGCCCTGTTAGATGAATAAAGCTTGGAAAGCTTCCATCATATCAGGAAAGTGCTGATTGTGTCCCCACAGATGTGAGTGAACATCAGGACGTGTTTTTTTTACATGAGGTTTTAAGGATAGGTTAGGATAGATACAGGTTAGTCGTGTCTGGGTGTGTGTGCGCGAGTGTGTGTAACCACATACAGCCATATCGGACTGGCGGTGTGAATGAGACTCCGGTTCCATCACCACGTGTCACACGATTCACTGGAATTCTGTCACTGAGCACATGGTGTATATAGAACTGCCAGTGAGAACAGCAGAAGTATGCTTCACACACACACACACACACACACACACACTCGGATCCTCAGCTAAATCTCAGATCTAAGCTAAATCGTTGTACACAAGCTTAAAGGTAAACTCCAGTACATTTTCAATCTGAACTCTGTCCACCACATCTGTAACCTGTGTGTGATCAGTGCAGACTAAAACATCGAAATACGTTTCCCCGTGCTGAGAAAAGAACACCAATCTGTTTACTCAAAACCTACTTATAACGGAAGTCTAAGGGCAGCTGTTTAATCTCATTAGGAAATGTTAATCTCGTGAATAAATGTTTAAATAAGCAGCTACGGTATATAATGTGTATTTACAAAGCTTTAATGTTACTGACATGAAAGAAAGTCTTAAGAGTTTTTCTCAATTTATTGTAACTGCGCCATAGAGTAAAAACAGTAACCCTGGGTATTTTCCACGTTCCTGAATGTTTGTCCACGCAGAATCAGAACGCACACCTAAAACGATTTCATGGATAGGTTTCCGTTTCAGATCGAAATGACGAACGAAGGCTTTCCATAGGAATACGTTTACTGAGAAAAATCCAACATCTGCCCGTTAGATTTCAGATGAGTACGTTTTGCGTAAACAACTTTTTTTTTTATCCGTACAGACAAACGTGTCGTAGTTATTGTTCGTGATGATCACATGTTCGCTATACAGATGTGCAGGATATAGATTATAGATTAGGATGGAGTAGTCCTTTAAATGGAGGCAGATCCCCGTTACACGTTGTTGTCAGTTGTGTGTTCAGAATGTTGTCAACAGTTGTGTGCCTGCTGATAACAGGTTACTGTTGAGTGTGAAATGAGCGTATCTGTGTGTGTGTGTGTGTGTGTGTGTGGTGCATAATAGGACAGCTGTGCTTGTTTCTTTCCTAGTTTCACTTTTAAAAGCTTAAACGTACCATGTGTTTGTCTGTGAGAGGGACATTTTAGTCTTCATAGCTACGAGTGCAGCATTTGCTTTAAACACATGGTCAATCTCTCAAACACGTGATAGCAACTCATAAAAACGTACACGGCATGAGATATATCAAGTAAAGGTATGAATCTCCCTCTGCAGGACAATGCAAATCAGATCTAGAGTGCTAGTATATTCAGGGTTGGGAGGGTTACTTTAAAAATGTATTCCATTACAGTTCGTAAAAAATCGTAATCAGTAACGTAATCCAAGTATCACAATATGAATGTAAGAAATGTAATCTGATTATTTTTGGATTACTTCAAGGTCACGTGTAAATAAAGTCAAGAGAAAGGCAGCATGATCTAAAATACGATTAGAGCTTGAAAACATGTTCAATGTTTGGATTTGTTTTAATTAATAAAATAAGTAAATAATTGAATAAATAGACGATCACTGTCGCTGATGCGGGTAACGTTACATCACAAAAGCTGGGGTGACCATATTCTGGGTTTCCAAAAAGAGGACACCTTTTTTTTTTTTTTCTTTGAGAGTGTGTGCGTCTTAATAGCGTTCAAAACAGTGCTACTATGAATGCAGAGTTTAATACACTGAAAAAGACACACTATTAGCATCACACACACACACACACACACACACACACACACACATATATATATATATATATATATATATATGTGTGTGTGTGTGTGTGTGTGTGTGTGTGTCTATATATATATATATATATATATATATATATATATATATATATATATATATATATATATATATATAGAAAATTGGTTTCACTCTGCCCACGTTTTACATTTCTTCCTACATTCTTTTGAATGTCCATGGAATAAAATAAAATAAAATATCAGACGCCACGAGTGTACCTTCTGCCATCATTTACACATTTGAATGGCCGTGTAATACGAAGCAGTGTGATAAAAAGAAATTAAAAATGACCTTATATGGCCATGGGCATTATTTCGACTCAGGACAGCTGTCATTTGCTGCTATTGTCAAACAACTGTTTGACTCCGTACACGACAGCGCTTCACCTTCACGCATTCGCTGAGAGAATGCTAAAGGCTGAGAGGCAGGAATTTGACCAATAGTTGCTGCAAGCCTTTTATAATCGACCAATTGGTGTGCGAGAAGGCGTGAATTACAGAGCGAGATTAAAGCAACGCAAACATGTGCACACATGACGCATTATTAGACCATAAGCACATCATAATGACACTAAAGCCGAATCACGGACATTTTCTCCAATTTAGAAATCCCGGCTGGCGTTTTTTTAAGGTCTGAAAAAGAGGACGTATGGTCACCCTAACAAAAGCGTTTCAGAGAACAATTTGTGTTCATTTCTACCAAATTACCCGCACCAGGAGGTTGCTCATGTGACTCACGACTGGCAAGAGAGAACCAGAACTATAATCAAACAGCTGTCTACATTGTGTTATGTCAAAAAATTCATTTCTTTGCTTTTAAATAAAAATAATTGTAATCCTGATAGCATTCCCATTTTTTACAACATGTACCTGTAATCTGATGACTTAGTTTTTGGACGTAACTGTAACGGATTATAGTTACCGGTTTTTGTGTATCCTGATTACGTAACGCCGTTACATGTATTCCGTTACTGTATATGACACAATACAAAAAAAAACAAAAAAAACAATTCAGTACACTTGAATTCACAATTCAGTTCAGAGGAAACGATTCGATTCAACTCATGTTCCAATCTGACTAGACTAGAGGAAACTCTTCAGGACAGAGGAGTTTGGAGATTCAGATACAACTGCGTTTTTTTTTTTCTCATTCTTATTTACTAAAAGAGTGAGGTGAGGTGGTGAGGGAACCACTGTTTATACCTGTTATGACGTAAGCAGTAAGAGTAACTTGTTTCATAGATGGTCCACAACATTAAACTGCTAAAAAAAAAGAGTACGGGTTAGTCTTTAATCCTACCACCCCGTCGTTGACTAGTTTCCAATAATAGCACCACATGGTGTGTTTTATTCCTTACATACTACGTTAATTCCCTCCCCAAATTTCCTGCTGACTGGAAACAAAACACCATCTGGCAAAAAAAAAAAAAAAACTGGAAATGTGAGAAATCTCTCTCTCTCTCTCTCTCTCTCTCTCTGGCGAATTTCTCCATTTCAATCTTCTGTTCATATTTTTCTGAAAGTCCGGAAATGATTCTGCATTCGACTTACCTTGGAAGTTGGAACTCGGAGCTCAGAATTATGTCATTTTTGATGACCTTCATATGTTGAAAAACATGTTCACCTCCATGTTCATCTTTTGTTTAGAAGCAAGTTTGCCAGCTAACTGTGATGAGTGATGTATATTTACGTCCTCAACACAGCGAGCTGTATAATCAGTTATAGCTTATACAACAAGCCGATACTGTGAGCAGCCGTGTTGATTTGACGTCACTTGCTGAACTCGGGGTTGACTAGACCATCCCGAATGCCTGAGTAGGAAGTCGGATTTGTTTTCTTTGGTTTGACCTAGTACAAGTTACGACCTTAAGTTGAATGCAGCGTTCGCTCCAACTAGGGCTGCAACAAACGATTATTTATTTATTTATTTAATGGTTTTTTTTGATAATCGATTAATCTATCGATTATTCCTCCGATCAATCGATTTGCTGGATTAAAAGGTCGATTTTTATTTTCTGTATTTTTTTTTCCCTTCGAAAAAAAAACGTTATTTCATATTCTGCCCGATGTCGTCCTTCAAACATTGTGCAAACTGAAAGCTATTAAAAAGGTATTAAATGTATCTATGTGAGCCATGCTATACATTGTGCGCAGGATTTTAAAAAATAATTAAATTATATTTTTAAAAAAAACAAGCAAAAAACAACTGATTGTCCACAAGCTTTAAGCAGAAGTTAAATCATTATATTAAAAATGCTTAAATAGAAAAACAATAGCACAAGCTAAGTGTTTGTGTCACAGACCCGACTAATCCATAATGAAATTTGTTGTCGATTATTTTAATTATCGATTATTATCGATTAGTTGTTGTAGCCCTAGCCTCAGCACTACATGGAGCAGCTGATCAGCACCAGCCATTTTCCTTCTAAAGGAAGTTCACAGGGAATTAAAAGGAGTGGATTTGTGGCTGGTTCACAGCGCGTCTCAACCAGCTCCCTACAATAGTTCGGTAGTCAGGACGCTGAAAAGGGATTCCCCATTTTAAGGGCTGTTTCAATCGCAAAATCCTTCCAGTGCACTGGAACGTTCGCTTCCTAAAAAAATCCCACAATGCACCGCAAACACCAGGCCGCGTCAGTGCTCACCACTTTCCCTTACTGTAAACGACGTCCTGTTTTCTGAAGCCTCAGCTCGGAAAAAAAAAAAAACAAGCGGACGAACTCTCAGCCAACTTCGTCTACAAATATAAGTAAGTTGTTATCTAACTACTTTTTGTAGTTGTTTTTTTTTTTTTATCACTAGCCAGTGTACGATGCGGCTCGACGTACCATGACAGAAACACGTGTGATTAAGCGAAGAAATTTATATGACATATAAAACGTACATATTCTTAAGTTCTTCATTTTTTTACAACGCGAGTACGAGGTCATGTCGCCGGAAATCGAGTCATCGGCGTCCCAATGTGTAGTGAGACAGGGTCCTTACCGGTGCCTCTCGAACTCGTGTACACGATGTTCTGATTCACCAGCCAGGGATCTGGGGAGCTGATCGAGACACAACATAAGTGTTTTCACTGCAGATGGATTTCACCTGCTAGGCAGCAGACGGCTCTAGATTTATTATACGCTGCATTCACAGAGGAAAAAAAACGAGCAATAATGACCAACCGTAATTTTAAACACAAATGATGATACGCACAGTGCTCTCAGAAAAGCATTTATTAGTATTATTAGTATTATTATTATTATTTTGAATTGAAGTACCAATATCATATTGTTTTATTATTTTTTTTTATACAAAGGTTTTCTTTGTCTGGCTCAGCATATTTATTTATCTGTGTCTTTGAGTGCCATATAAAGTTGCTGCAGCAGCAGCGCTCATTCCTCCTGCATATCTCCTGTACTCGCTGCTGGTCAAGGCTGAATGCCATGTGCAGTTGTCTCTGCTTTAAAGCCTCCACATTTCCACTATGAATCATTTGCTTAAAATCGCATGAAAGATACCGTAGCAGCCATCTGTCACCAGCATGACTATGTGGACACTTATATAGGCACACCATTCTCTTGTCCTTGCTCGCTAACACTCAGTTTTATGACCTATTTTCAGCAACGTATAGTATAAGTACCTATTATCATTTAAATACCTTACATTGGAGTACACTGGAGACCAAAATCAATGACTAGCAAAGTTGTCATAGTTGTTCATGTCATGGTTTTTATACCAGAGTGCCGTGGAATTCTCAAACGAGAAGGTGTTGATTCATTTTCTAGAAATGCACAGGTCTGAATACGCTACGGTTTCTATAGTAACATCTGGTTCATAGGGACTTGTATGGCGTACGTGATACATAACCAGCATATAATCCTTGAGGTTTTCTGTTAGGAGTCTGGAGTGTCCAGTGATTTGTAAAAGTCTGAACCGAGGACTTTGTGGTTTCCAGGTTCTGTTTAACTCACAGATGTTACGCAACATTAAATGTATCTATAAACGGGTTAAAAGTATGACGTATCATTAATTTTAAAAAATGTAATAAAAAATCATTGGCAAGTTGTTGTGGTATTAGAGGAATAATACACTTGGGTGTGTCCACCACTCCAGCATGAATTATTTTCTTGTAACAGCATGTGTTTTATACCTTAGTTAGTTATCAGTGTTATCAGCCTGTTTGCTGGTCTCTTTAATTTAATAGTTTAAAAAAAAAAAAAATGTTACTATTCCACATACACAATGCTCCTATAGTCCTATACTGGCGTTATACCCCGAAGCCATCGGCTTAAGGAGGGCTCCTGGGTTGCTATGGTAACCCCATAGTCGATGCTTGATGATACGATGTGTGTGTGTGTGTATAGGTGTAGAGTGGAAAGAGAGTGTTTGTGAAAGGCAGGTATGCGTGAAAAAGCGTGACCCTTTTTGATCACATGAATACATAGTGGGGAAACTGAAAGAGGTGGCAAAGTGTGTGTGTGTGTGTGTGTGTGTGTGTGTGTGCGTGCGTGCGTGCACGTCCCAAACGAGGAATCGAAAGGAATGATGTGACAGAGAGAAAGACAAAGGAAGGGAATGTCCGTTCTGTCTGGGCTGATGAACAGGTTTCGGGGCTGGATATGCACAATTAAAATTCATTTAAGCATTACAACACGTTAGATTCCTTTACACGAACATACCTTGGGCTGAGCTGAGGGGGAAAAGAAAAAAAAAGAAGATAGAAAATGAAACGAGCAAAAATAAAGAAATGGGAGTAAAAGGCAACGAATCTAGTGAAGAAGAGTGTGTGAGTGAAAGAAAGGGGTGTGTTTAAAGCACCGCTGCTGATTGGTCGGCCGTGAAGCCCGTTGTGTCGTCACCAGGTGAGATTCAAACCGACACAAATTCACTGGAAATCTTGAATGGAACAATCTCAAAATTGAAACCTAAATATTACAAAGATATCAACGAATAATGGAAATGAAATGAAATTATGAGCTCATACAGCCTTGACTCTGCATCGATACAGTGGGAGCGTATGTAAATTCAAATATATGGCTCAGCGCATAAAGTGTAACTTAGGCAATTTTTTGATCTTTTTACAATCATCACCTGTTCAGTTTTTGGTGATCTCATGCCTATACGGTAGCCTCCGATTCCTGTGGTGAGGTCTTCTGCCGAACCCTAGGGTTCAGTGTGTTGTGTGTTTTGAGATGCATTTCTGCTCACCACGGTTGTAAAGAGCAGGTGCTTTACTGTAGTCGTCCTATTAGCTCGAGCCAGTCTGGCCATTCTCCTCTGACCTCTCTCATCAGCAAGGCGTTTCCACCTGCAGAACTGCTGCACACTGGATGTTTTTTTGGGTTTTTTTTTTCTTCACCATTCTGTTTAAGCTCTAGAGACTGGTGTGTGTGAAAATGCCAGGAGATCAGCAGTGTCACAACCGAAGTCACTGAGATCACAGTTTTTTCCCCCATTCTGATGTTTAATGTGAACATTAACTCAAGCTCTTGACCTGTATCTGCATGATGTTATGCATTGCGTTGCTGCTACATGATTGGCTGACTGGATAATTGTATGAATGATCCTATTAAAGTGGCCTGTGAGTAGAAATGGACCTTTCAATAGAAATGTAGACATTTTTGTGCTGCCGTTGGACTGGTTTGTGGTCCAGTACCTCCTGATTGTTCACTGGATTGTGGAGTTTGTCAGTAGTACTGAGAATTGAATTCTACTAAAATGGGTTTTCCTTGATTAAATAAATGATGGTTAATATTACGTATCATGTACATGTGACTCTGGTACATTAAATCCTGAGCTGTCTGTTCATTCAGGTATCTGTTTGAAGGAATACAGGCTTCTTATGTAGAATGTGGAGAAAATTCTATTTAAAAAAAATAAAATAATAATAATAAATTGTAACAAAATCTGGTTTGTTCCCAAATTGGTTTGAATATAAAATAATCACAATGATCCTACAGCCCTGTTAAGGAATTATACCTTGTTGATGAAGAGTATAACCTACAAGTGTGTTTATACGCTTTGCACAAAATGAATGAAAAAATAAATGGCTTTTTATTTACTTTTTATTTATTTTGAAAATGTTTGCAACATTGTAGCGTTACCATGGTAATTTGGGACCGTTCTAAGGCACAGCCCCAGTAGCTAGCTATTGTGTATTGTGCGGCCAAACGCTGGCAATAACTGGTCTGTGGGGGAAAAACAGGAAAGAAAGAAGCGAGAGATGGTCAGAGAGCGAAGGAGTGTAGGTTTCAGCCGAAGCTGTGAGGTATCAGTGGATTAAGGACACTAATCCTGGGTGGTGCTCCTCATGCTGTGGTTGTTAGCTGAGAATCAAGATTAATCAAGATTGTGTGCGTGTGTGTGTGTGTGTGTGTAAGAGTGTGTCAGTTTACGCCTTTCTAAAATGTCAACTCTCTTTGAACAACTGGGTAAACGAGCTTCTGTTATATGCCAACTAATAGCATAGAGCACGCACGCACATGCACACACACACACACACACACACACACACACACTAGCATTGGTGAACTTTTTCTAAACGTACCATTTAAATGTAAAGACTTGACGATTTAATATCCGAATACATGTCAATATTAATGTATTAGTGTATAATGGTATACTGCAGCTGACAGAATGAACATCAGCAGTAGCTACACTGTGTGTTCACACTATTAGGGATGTGCTGTTATAGGAAAATAATCAACGATGGGATAGTGTGATGAGGCCCAGCACAAAGCAGAGTTACTCCTACCACCCCACAGGTGATTGTTTTCTAATACCAGCACATCCTGACGTGTTGTGAACAATATGCCAGTGCTAATGTTTTAAAAAAAAAAAAAACAATTTTTTTTAAAAGAATGACTAGAATGATGAGAGTTAAAGAATGATACTTTTTATCCGTTTAAAATTGCATGTAATGTTGTAATGTTGTTGAAAGCCCAGGAAACAAGTTAGTTCCTGTTATCACTTGTGTCAAAACAGCTGTAAACAGTCATTCCCTCATCATCCTCTTTTTTTTTCTGTCTTTGTATAAGAATAAATAATTTTTAAAAAATACAGCCTGCAAAGCCAAGAGCTGCTGTTACAGAAAAATAATCGACTAATCGATGACCAATCAGAATGGAGAAATCAGAAGCGCTGAATAAATGATAATAAATGTTAACAGTTAATTACAGTGAGTGGTTAATAAAAGTCACGATGATGTTGTGACAGCGGACGTTTTCCTCCCTGTCATTTCTGTCAGATATTCGCCTCACATTTCTTTGAAGCAATACTTTTATCTTTTCAAAAATTTCAAGTAATGGTTCAGTAATAAACTAAATGTACAAGAAATCAAAATTTCAGTTATCAGAATTCAAAATGTCAGTTCATTTCACAAATATACTCTCCGTCAAAAGACATTTGGTACGTCTGCAGTTTTCCACCTGAGCTATGAAGCTGCCCAAATACTCATTTACATGCTTTTAACAACATAATCTACACAATCTCACTTTTAATTACAATATATATTTAAAAAAAATCACAGGTCTAGTCTGTATTTAGACATTTAGATTCAAAGCAGAGCTATATTATCATCCACATCACGTCCAGGTTTCCAAGAAGAAGACAGAATGACGACAAATTGCACTGAGGGGAAAAAAAGTGATCCCAGTGATCCAAGATGGCCGCCCCCATAATGTTCCAGTGTTCGGTTACACTGAAGTTTTGTTCATGATTTTTTTTTTTCTTTTTCATAAACAACAGGAAGTCACACTGTGTCCTAAACCACATCGGCAAGTGTGTATGCGACATCAATGAAGAACTGTATGTGCTGTGAGGCAGATATTTACAGAAGTTAATTAAGTAATGGAAAAAGACTTGCATTACTTGTTAGCTAGATTAGAGTTAAAGTAGTTAAAGTGCAAAGTTAAAGAAGCTAACAGAAGGTGAAATGTATGCGAGTGAGCGTGTGTGTGTGTGTGTGTGTGTGTGTGTGTTTTAGTAGTTTTGAATGGAAGAAGTCTGTATTAAGCAGGTATCAATGACTGGGTGTATGATATAGCATAATATTCAGTCTGAGCACTATTAAAATATCATTATTAACACTGCTATATTTGCTATACATTATTAACACTGCTATATTTGCTATACATTATTAACACTGTTATATTTGCTATACATTATTAACACTGCTATATTTGCTATACATTATTAAGATTGCTATATTTTCAGAGCAGGATGTACAGGCACATATAGGCAGCATTTGTACTCATGAGGCAGGGAGCGCACATAAAGACAGCTGCCTACTACGATTTCTTATTTTGGATCAGTCCCAATGAGTGTGATGTTGCCAAGGCATGAATGATATTTGTGTCACTAAGATTTTAGAAAACTGTTGGGTTTTTTTTTTTTTTTTTTTTGAATGAATGAAGCAAAATTTCAGTTGGATTAAATTTATAGTACTCGTAATATCAAATTCATTCTCCTCACTGGACCCACAATTATTTCTATTATATGAATTATTCTGTTCCATTCTATTACTTTGTCTTTATATTCTCTTTTAGCAACGATTATAATAATTATAATGATTATAAAATTTGAATTTGAATGACTGTTTTAATTCCCCTGTACATGTTTGTACATCATTTCCAAACAGAAGTTAACGTTCTCGTTGAATTTGGCGAATTGTGGAGCACAAATTCAGTTTGATTTCATTCGAATCTAAATTGTAAAAAGAAAGGAAAGAAAAGGAAATCCAAATCCTTGCAGAATTTAAATGTCACTCCACGAAAAATATTTTTGCAGATAAGATAATTACAGACATTTAAAAAAACAAAAAAAAAAAAACCAAAATCATTATATATTGTAAACATTACATAATATTGTAAACCATTATAAAGTATTAATAGTGAATAATGTAAACCGTGTAAGAAGTGGAAGTTCTGTGTTCATGGTTGATGATTACTGGAGATAAGTATTATCTTATATAGACAAGAGTAACATATTGCTGTTATAATGTTATACGTAGTGAAATAAAAATTTTTTAAAACATATAAAAGTGTGCACAAGTGTGCATTTTCATGGAGGAAACGAATTTTATTAATTAATAAGGTATATACAGGAAGGTTGTTTTTACAACAAGTTGGAAGCCTGTAGTGTATCACAGAATTATTATTATTATTATTATTATTATTATTATTATTATAACAAAATTCAACACTCACAGGCAGTCATTGAAAACTAATTTGGAGCCCCTGACATGGTCAGAATTCTTATTAAACATTGTTGTGTAGTTTCTTTCAGAGTTTCTGTATTATATCAGTATTGCAAAAGCCAGTATTGTGATAATGATTAAGCACACAAACGCCAGCATACAGCCCTAATGCCTAGTAATTAATGCTTGAGTTTGGCCTGGAATAATTATTCCCTCATTGATGAAACATAATCAATCTATCCGCTCATGATTTTCCATTAGAACACATTTCCATATTAATATACCCTCACTCTTCACTTTATTAGGAACACCCGCACGCCTGTACATTCCTGTAATCAGCCAGACACGTGGCAGCAGTGCAATGCATAAAATCATGTGTTCCTAATAAAGTGGTCGTGAATGGATACGTACTTGTTCGAGCATAGTGATCCATGTAGGTTGCAATCATTCGATTTTTTTTTTTTTTGGTTTCGGGATAGAAAAAAAAAATAGCAAAAGAGAAGTTCAAAGAGTTTTTAAAAATGTAAAATATTACTGGTAGTGCCTGATGAATTGCTAATATGGATCAGTACATGCTTTTTAAAAGTAGCAGAAGGGTAACAGTAACAGAGCAATACATGGTGGCTGAAAAAATCCGCAGGGTTTTCCAAGTGCTGCAATTTTATGAATATTTTAATCACCTGAAAATTATTTACATTTATTTATATTCAGAGAATAGCCTGTAGAATGGCATAGTTGTACTTCCAGACTGTACTGCACTGGGCATTTCTTCATGTTTAAATTGGTTAATATTTGATTTCTAGACTTTGTGCAGTCAACCAAGTCAAGGTTTCATTTTTTAAATATATATATATATATATATATATATATATATATATATATATATATATATATATATATATATTTTTTTTTTTTTACAAAAAAGGAATTCATTTAGTTTTACTGCATGCTAAAAAAATCAAAAATCAAATAGAATGTACACAGACCCAAAACACACGGCTTATCAATAGCAAATTACCGTGTCATCATTTTAGAATAATTATTCTCTGTGAAGGGCTTTTTGTATGTACAGACAGCTACGCGCTGTTTGTAACGGAGTTGTAACACTGTGAAGATATGCCATTAATCATTTCTATTATTTTTGCTATTTTACATTGCTTATTGCTCAATAACCTCTTGTTTTATTCTGTAACAGTTTTTATGAATTTTACTTTAGTATTCACTGCTTTCGAAAGACAAACGATTTACATGTCCAATGCTGAGAAATGGCTTAAATAAGGGCACTTAATAAGAGCCCTGACTGCTACTAATAATCCCAATCCTGTGAGATTAAGGGAAGAACCACGTGGCTTCGTCTTCAGAACAGCAGCGCTGATCCTATAGCGTGATAACAATAATATAAATGTTTGAAACCACTTTAGCAAGCTTCAAAACCACAAACTGGTGGAATTGACCTGCTTCTCTGTCTTTCTATCTCTCCCATTCTCATGCTCGACTGGTTGTTCCGGTAGTTGTGAAGGCGTGGTCGGATCAGGTTCAGTTTGTGATCCTCTGTGCTACAGGACTGATCTCAGTCTGGCACAGATGACGAGTAGGAGTTGTAGCTCATGTCTGCTTACAGCATGAATTTAATTCAATTCAAATCAGTTTTATTTATATAGCGCTTTTTACACAGGACATTTGACTCAAAGCAGCTTCACAGAAACATATAAACACAGGATAGAGATTTTAAGTGTGTGGATTAATCCCTATTGAGCGACGGAGGGAAAAACTCCCTGAGATGATATGAGGAAGAAACCTTGAGAGGAACCAGACTCGGAAGGGAACCCGTCCTCATCGGGGTGACAACGGATAGTGTGAAAGTAAATTGAAGTTAATTGTGGTTTTTATATGAAGTCTGTTTGTTGAACTAGTCCACTGTTCACCAAAGGAGACCTGAGTGCAATACTGCATGTGGTAATTCCAGTCTCAAGGCCACCACTTCGAGGTGAATGTATTAAACCGTGCGAATGTGCGCCTGCTCTGCATCAATCCACGGCGTAAAACAGGTATCCGACTTTTATGTGTTAATACAGTGTGGTATTTTGATCCGATTTTGGGTGTGCAGTGCTAAAGGAAGTGTCTTTAAAGGAAAGCCTTGTGTTGGTTCAACTTATGTTTATTGGATTTAAAGTACACATAATACTACATCTACGTCTTTATACAGCCAAATTACAGGTGTGTTTGATTGTTTTTTCTTTTTTTTTTTCATATAACAAATTTTTATTTGTAAAATATATATTAAAAAAATATTTTTTTTCTCTCTAATATTTATTGATTCTGATGTGTTTTTGTTCCTATAGTAACAACTAATTCACAGAGATTGTATGGCAGATGCTCGCATAATTTAAGGTTAACGATAAAGATTTTTGTCAAAACTGACCCACTTATGTTTGAAACATACATTTCATTGGATTATCTCTGCCGATGTGTAATAGACAGAAAGTCAAGGCTATTCGCTGAAAACAAACAAAATGAGTGCCACTCTGAACTGAGTCATTAGCAGTTAATACAATATGAGTACCTCCACTCATAGGAGCATTAAGAGGCATTGTGTATACAACCAAACAGATACAGCGCTTCAACAGTGAAATTGTACAGTGCATGCTAGGTGTGGAAATCTGCAGTCACATCACAATTTGATTATTATACACTCACCGTCCACTTTATTAAGAGAACCTGCACATCTAGCAGTTCTCCAATCACCTTGTGGCAGCAGCACCATGCGTAAAATCATGCAGATACAGATCGAGAACTTCTGTTAATGTTCACATCAAAGATCAGAATGGGGGAAAAAAAAAGTGATCTCAGATGTTACTTTGTCGCATGGTTATAGGTGCCAGACATTTTATCTGGTTTGAGCATTTCAGAAACTACTGGCAATTTTCACACACAACAGTCTCTTGGAGATGAAGGGTGTAAAAAATAAATAAAATCCAGTGAGAGGTAGTTCTGCGGGTTGAAATGCCTTGTTGATGAGAGCGGTCAGTGGAGACTGGCCAGGATAGTTTGAGCTTACAGGAAGGCTACAGTAACTCAAAAAACCACTCTTTATAACCTTGATGAGCAAAAAAAATACCTTAGCACATTGAACCATTGAGGCAGATGAGCTACAATAGCAGAAGACCACTTTGGGTTCTACTCCTGCCAGCCAAGAACAGTAATCTAAGGCTACAGTTGGAACACACTTACTGAATCTGGACGGTTTGAATATTGCAAAAAGACCAGGCGATGTTTTTCCAATCTTCAACTGAGATGCTTTACTCTCTTTACTCACAATGGTTGTAAAGAGTGGTTATTGAAGTGGTTGGTTGAGTCATTATCCTTTATCTTGACGTATCTTCATTGATCCTACATGGAGTGTTTTTGTTTTCATCAATGTATTTCGACTAGTGCCATCAGAATGAGCATCAGTGAATAACATTTAGAGATAATATTAACACATTCAAACACCACATTCAATCCACATTCGAATGCTTAGGATGCCAAGTTCCACTTGTAGATGCCTAATGTTATCATTAAACATTAGTCAAGTCACCATTGTGTAGCTTGTGAAAAGCATAAATAAATAAACCATAAATGGCATATTTTATTTCAAAAGGCATCCCTGGATTCCCTGGTTCGAGACACATTCAATGCACCCTTTGATATCAATTTCCACCTAATTAGATTTTCTGCCATCTTGGATTTTTTCAAAAACTGGGTTTTTTTTTCGCTATTCCTCCCACAAATTTTGTCCAATTATCCCCAAATTTGGCACACGCCATCTTCAGAGTAGTTATCACAAGAATTTTAAATACTCCAAACGATTTCTCGTAATAAGCCAACGAATCTGACAGCAAAGCTGACGACTTTTCGCACTGACATAGAACTTGGGAGGCAATTTCAGGACTATGATGTTGGCAAATGCAAAAAAACAGGATGTCAGGCAATATCTCAGCAATGCATTTATGTATCGTCATGACTCTTGATATTCAGGACCACACCCTGAATGTATCCAAGATGTTTTGTGACTGTGCCACTTTGTAGTCAAGAACCGTAACAACCTTCATTTTTTCCCTTATAGCATTTGAATAATTTGTGATAAATACACAGTTCATTTTTCTTATAATTTCCTTGAGTATGCTGAAGTGAATGCACACCAAAATTTGAAAATTTGAAGTGTACGTCCTGTTGACCATCTTGGATTCTGTCAAAAACTTTTTTTTTTTGCTACTGTTCCTACAAATTATGCACAATGAACTCCAAATTCGGTGTTCTCGGAAATCTCGGAAACGACTCGGCACACTGACACAAATCTTGGTAGGCATCTTTAGGACTATGCTCTGAGGCTTTGCAACAAATTTCATGACAGCACCGCTTACTGGTCAAAGGTTACAATAACATGCCAGAAATGCTTCCAACTAAGTGAGATTTTTGCTACTCTTCCCCAAATATTGTCCAATCTTCATCAAATTTGGCTCACATCATCTTGAGACCTGTTTAAACAACTGTCTGCAGCCATTCTAGCTGCTCTGTGTGCTATTATACAGACAACACATGACTTACAGGGTTTAATATTAAATAGCATTTTTATTGAGCAATTTTGGTGCAGATACTTGCACAAAGTGGAGAAAAAAGCCCAGACTGTTGAGAAAAAAACATAAATACCTTAGATGTGTTTAAATTACAAGAAGAAACAAATTTTCAGGTCAGAGAAGTAGCAATCATGACCACAGGTCAAAGTAGCAACAGACAACAGCACAGGTCACGGCAGTAGCAGCAGCTGCAGCAGCAATGCCACCCTGCAGCCCATTTGTTCATCAAGACTTGATCCACCTACAGTCAGAGAATTCCACCAATGTATGTGATCAAAACATACACATTATGAGTGAAACTTCAAATAATTGGCTCTGCTTTCCTGTGATTGCTAAGGCAACAGTAATAGCATGTCTATGAATGTGTGGCTCACCAAATCTGGGTGCTTGGCCCCCGAAAATGCTGCTTGCAGCTTTAATGTCTGCATTAGACTGTGACAAATTTTGACTGAACCGAAATTATATCACTTTTAATTTAAGTTCTAGAATTTTAAAATCTCGTTAACCAGACATTTATACATTTATAACCTACTCTACTTATGGGAACATTACTGACAATTTCTTTAAAAAAACAAAAAAAAAAAACAAATAAAAAGATAGGTTTATAATGTGAAATGAGTTCTCACTTTGATTATCAGCATCCTCAACATTAGTCCATCTCATAACCTGAGGTAAAAGTCATTCACAGCCTATACACACAAGCCTCATCATCTGTATATGTAGCCTTATCCTAATCACCGATTAGTCAGTTCTGTTAGCTACATTTCTCGTTATTAATGTCTTTATTAGGCCATTAAACATTTAACAGAGCATATAATAAGCACTCTTCTATGTTCTGACGATGTGAGGTTGTACAGGAGCATCGCAGGCATTTTGACATCCAGTGTCTGAAACCGACTTGATTAGGCTTTGTCCGGTTCTATATATCATGCAGCTACCCATCAACTTGATCAAAGCATGACATTCAGTGTGAGAAAATCACACTTGGCTAGCGAGGTTTTTATTAAACCGGCCCGATGTGTATTTGCAAGAAGGCTGTAAAAATATAAAATGTTACATAAAACATTCATTCCATGTCATTTTGGTAAAATGTATTTGTTTTCATAAAGCAGAGATGTCAAAATATATTATCGACAGGAAAAACTTTGGTCAAAACCGATTTTTATTTTCATTTTTGGCTGTTTCCCAATTTATAGCAAATGCTCAGTAGTTAAGAACTGAAGGAGCATGGCTGTTCTTCGGAAATTGTTCTAAAAACAGCACACACAAATCCTGTGGTGCAGTTGAGAACATTACAGTGCATTAACAGTAATTACTGTTTTGGAGTAAAAAAGCCAGTGACTTATTACTTCAATCTCCATCTCTCTGGATCGTTCTCTCTCTATATCTTTTTTATTTATTCTACCTCACTCTCCTTGCACCAATTAAATTTGTGTAACTCTCCTGAAACTGCGTTTCTCCCTGAAACAGCGTTATCCGTTTCCACACAGATCTGAAATCATGACTGATCTTTCTCATACCATGTATGCGATTTGGCTTTGGCGAAACAGGAAAGTGATCTCGGATCAGTGTTAAACCAGTTTCCGTGTGCAACGCGGCAAAGCGTTCTCACTTATTTGAGTAATATCAAGTATATCTTGTTTTTTTTTTCCGTGAGCACACTGTGCTACGCAGCAAAGAAAAAAAAAAAAAGCATGTATTATGGATGAGAGAGAGTAATGCAGCATGGAAGAGTTATACCACGCTATGGTACAGAGTCTCACACAATTATAGTGTACATTCTTTATACAGTAAATAAGTATGCATTTCTATGCATGATACAGACTTTGCATTAGGTAAGCAAATACCTATTTTTGAATTTGATACAGAGGATGAGTTACTGGCTGATTTTCGTCACACTAGCAGAATTTATCTCAGGTATGCTAATAATGCTAGCAGTTAGTTAAAGCTGCAGTGCTGATGTTAGCGTATTGGTTGAAGTGTTGCAAAACTTTACTGCAAACCTATAGTCAATATATTAGGCTATCTTTTTTTGTGGCTGTGTGTCCTTTAGTTTGCACCCACTTAGGCCTGGACATAGCAATTAGCATGTCTCAGCAGTGTAAACTGTTTCACAACAATGGCTAATGCTAATAGACCTCTCCATTTACAGAATGCTAATTCGGTATGCGTTCCTATGACTCCTGTATGCAGCTGGTCCAAGCGCACGTTTCTAATTGACCGATTGTTTTTTTTTAAGAGAAGCTTAATGCTAATGGATTAGCCGCCTTGGTAAAACGGATGCTCATACATAATGATAATGTCGCTAACAAAAGGCTAGGAGATTCAACATGCAAATGTGGAGAGATTGTAGACTGCCGCTTTATATGTCAGTAGAATGTTAATGGACTGGAAAGTTAATATACAAATGAGATATTAATAAGGACTTTTATTAGCTCTTCAACACTGACTCAACTCAAATAGAAAAATCTGCATCAAAGCATTACGACTTTTTTTGTATGACTTGGAATATGCTGACCTTCTATCTATCTGTATGTACAGAAACATTTGGACTGTGGCGAATTTGTTCTCATTCCATCGGGGCAAAGCAAAGGTGCTGTGTTGAAATTCAGACCTTGACTTAAGTATGTCTTTTCAGGGTCTCTGTCAAAACCCAGCTAAGTTTTGTGACTCTTCTTTTTGGAGTTTGACTTTAATCTTGCGCAGTATGAGGACGCATTCTACTGCTTTCCCATTCAACACCCAGTCAAAAATGATGGAAGTTCACATAAAATGCAATAATGCTATCTAATAGATGATCTGCTGGCTTAATATACAGTATGTCCTTTACATTATGTCGATGACCTCATCTCTTTCTGTTCTTCTCCTTATCTGGTCAGAAGAATTTATTCCTTTTGTGTCAACTCAGCTCAACTTTATAGTCATAATGTAAATTTGCAGTTCAATGTAGAGTATAATAAGATGGATAGCTCAGGTGTAGATCAACATCACAGACAGGAGAAGAGTAATATTAGAAGAGAAGAGATTAAGAGGCAGTAAATACAAGACAGTATGGCAGTCAGAATCAGGGCTGTGCAGTGCAGATGTTATTAAGTAGAATTTAGCGCGCACACTATAAAGTAACTGTGATTGTAACGTAACCTATCCAGATTGGTAGCGCCAAATGGGCACAGTTTCTTTAACAATAGTATTTGGAAGCATGCTGTTATATAGGATGTCTTTTGTATGGTGTAGCATTACAATTTCCCATAACTGGAACTAAGAGGCACAAACCTTGTCCAGCATGACCGTTCCCCTGTGCACAAAGCGAGGTCCATAAAGACGTGGTTTGCCAAGGTTGGAGTGGAACAACTCGAGTGGCCGGCACAGAGCCCTGACCTCAACCCCACTCAACACTCTTGTGATGAATTGGAACGCTGACTGCATTTGTAACAGCAATAGCAAAGGAAATGGCTCAGAACTTACATTCCAAAAAAGTTGGGACGCTGCATAAAATGTAAATAAAAACAGAATGTAATGATTTGCAAATCTCATAAACCCATATGTTATTCACAACAGAACATAGAAAACATGTCAAATGTTTATACTGAGGAAATTACCATTCTAAGGAAAAAAATATCTTCATTTTGAACTTGATGGCAGCAACACGTCTCAAAAAATTTGGGATGGGGCAACAAAAGGCCTGGAACATTGTTCTGAAATTGTACCACAAATTGTAGACGCAGTTTTTCGCAGATTGGTGAATCTTTACTTCTGAAAGACTCTGCCTCGCTAAGATACTCTTTTTATACCCAATCATCTTACTGACCTGTTCCCAATTAACCTCCACCTGTTTCTTTTGAGTAACACTTACTTTTCCAGAATTTTGTTGCCCCCGTCCCAGCTTTTTTGAGACGTGTTGCGGCCATTAAATTCAAAATTACCCTATTTTTTTTATCTTAAAATTGTACACTTCCTCAGTTTTCTATGTTCTATTGTGAGTAACATATGGGTTTATGAGATTTTCAAACCATTGTATTCTGTTTTTATTTACATTTTACACAGCGTCCCAACTTTTTGGAACTGGGGTCGTACACAAGGTAACGGAAAGGCTTCACTTTGAACAAATGTCCATTAGCAGTTTAGGTAGTGGAGAGCCAGGAAGTAACCCAGAAGTGGGTGAGCGTTGCAAAGGTCAAAAGGTCAGGGAACAACAACACAAAGCCAAAAATACTGCCATCTTGAGAGCTCAAACAATGTGAGTTAAAACGTATAAATTATCAGGGCAGGATAAGTATATAAGTTTTATGGTTAGACCGAGTCATCCCATCCCTGTAATTTGTATATTATTTTTTCATATTTATTCTCACAGGTAATGCATACACCTAGCTTGCTATGCATTTGAGTTACATTATATTAGCTACCATTGTTAGCTTATATTTCCAAGCAACCAATCAGGAAGATTGAATAATGAAGCTTGATTTCACCTAGTGGTCTATGAATAAATGTGGAAATGTAATATTGGCAAATATCTATCCAGGGGTGTACCTCAAAAGCTCTTATACAGCTTCTCATTTGTTTGTCATTAAATTATCCAGAGCATCTTAAAGCTGTGTAGAAACCTGATGGGAATGCACCACTCTGGCCTTAAGTCATGAGCAGCTCCTTTACTGTATCACCATCAGGATTTCTGAATGCGTGGCTTTTCTGCAGCAGTCCAAGATCCCTAGTGACACTATTTGGGTGGCTCAGTGTTTAAGTTCCTAGCGGTTGGAAAATTGTGAGTTCAAATTCCAGGGCTGCCTGAGAGCCACTGTTAGTCCCATGAGCAAGACCCTTAACTGCTCGTCTGTGTACTTGGGTTGTATCCGATCGTAAGTCACATGGAATAAATGCATCTGCCAATTAAATACATGTAAATGCATTTGGTCAAACTTTCTTTCACACTCAGCCTCATTTGGTTCCTCTGCAGATTTTCTTGTCTCTTATGGGCTTATGGGCTTATGAGACACAGCAAGAAACCGGGTTAATTCAGCTTAGAGGTGTCTCTATAACTGGGGGTGGGGGATCCCAGAGCAGGACCTTAGACAAATGTAAAGAATTGAGGAGGCCCAGGATACCTGGGTCAAGAATTGGCCCAGAAATGGCTGGCTCCTCGTCGATGTCCTGGAAGTCTCCTCTCAATCTCTTTGGTTTCCTGCTTAATACGTCTTTCCTGTGTAGGAAGCCTTCTTAGATGTTGAAGAGCTAAATAACACATTCCCTTAATAGAGTAATCGCTTGCTAATCTAGCACATCTGTCATTTATATCTGCTCCTGTGAGCCTCAAGATGAGTGCCATTTGAAACTGAAGCAAATTTGCTTCTCAGTGGCCCAATTGGATTAGGACTGGAGAGGTTTGTAAGCCTTGGCTCTACTTTCACACATCTACATGCATGCTCCATGAGGTTTAATGCATGAGCAAGCAAAGTGGTTATGCCTGCTTCTTTGTCTTCATTGCACAGTTAGCTTTAGAAATTACCTTTTAAAGCTTTACACTATTCCCTGGAGAAGTGCCCAATCCAATGCGACCCTGACCAGGATAAAACGGCCACTGACGATGAATCAGTGAATAACTAAAATTACATCAAAGCCCCTGTGGTTTCATTTGTAACTACGTAAGCATTTACTATTTGAGAGAAAATGCTACAAAAATACCATGTTGGCAGAGGTGATCAGTATACAATCTGACACAATGTAAACAGCATAGAAAAAGATGGAATAAGAAAAAGAAAGTGGACTATTTTTACAAGTTTTTGTTGCATCCAGCTACACTATAGGGCCTAAAATATGTGGACACCTGACCATGACCCCAATATATGGGCCTACCACAAACTTTTGCCACAAAGTTAGAGGCACATGATTGTCTAGAATGTCTTTGTATGCTGAATCATTATGAGTTCCCTTCACTGGAACTAAGAGGCCCAAACCTGTTCCAGCATGACAGCTCGCCTGTACACAAAGCAAAGTCCATACAGACATGATTTGCCAAATGCTGGTTTGGAAGCACTTAAGTGTCTTGCACAGAGCCCTGACCTCAACCCCACTGAACACCTTGAACGTCTTGAAAGCCTTCTCACCCAACATCAATGCTTGACCTCAGTCATGTTCTTGTGGATGAATGGGCAAATCCACACTACAACGTTTCAAAATCTAGTTTTTAGTTTTAATGTTCTCGCGTTTACCAGCCTACAGTCGCGCTACCAGGCTATTTAACCGGAGACTCACACAAGAGCATTATTTCGTCATAGATCAGCCACTCCTTTTCAAAAGTATGAAGCAGAACCACTTAGCATGGTGATTCATACACTACCGTGTTAATAAAGGTAAAAATGCTAACTGTACACAATTTCAATCATGGCAGCTCAAGCACAAATAAGCCGAGTGAGCCAGAAAGACGTCACTTCGGTTTGTGTGGTCGGTTTTAAAGCGAGCAGCTGGTGTAAACATATTTCTGATTATGATTCTTTTATGGTGTTACATGACGTCAACTAATTCTAGTACAGCCACGCCCAACTCAAACCCAGCTACAAGAGAACAGCGGCAGAAGAAAATCTGATATCTCTCAGATGAAAAGATATAATTCACCCCAGAAACTGTGGGTAGTAGTAGAAGGTCATTGATGAAAATAAGCTTGAATTAAAGCTAAGAATCGATGAGTTGTTAGAATTAAGGGCAATTTAAGGTCAAATTTTAAAAAATAAATAAATTCGTCTAGTCTAAGTCAAGCAGTCCATATAGCCAAAGTTTGCGTCAATGTCTATAAATCAATAATTATGAGTTATAGAAAATGACAGTTGTATATGCACTGTTCTTTGGAAGAAGGTAGACGTTCACACTCCTGAGATTAGTACAAGGTTGTGGGGGTGTTGTAATTATTTTCCAAAACATCTTCTCTACCAAACTTCATTTCTACTTCCTTAGACTTTTGCTGAGTCATTCCAGATCGACTCTAATCAAAAGGAGTCCACTCTGCTGTTTTTGCTCATTTGATCAATGCTTGAGTCCAGCAGTGAATAGTTCTCTTCTTCTTCTTCTTCTTCTTCTTCTTCTTCTTCTTCTACCGCTTCTTCTTCTTTTGTTTCTAGCAGGTGGCATTAGCACCACGTTGCTCTCTCTGTAGTCTTTCAGTGATAGAGGAGCAGTAGTTGGCACGCGCTTGATCTCATTAAGGTGATGTAGGCCTGTGATCTCGTTACGTCGATGATGTAATATACTGCAGACAACGTCTTAGGCCATTTAGGGTCAGCGTGTTGGCACGTAGTTGTGCACTTAGTCGGAGAAAATATCCTCTTAGATATCAGCCAGCGCTTGTCAGAAATAAAACGTGCGTGTGTGAGTAGACTGCTGTCTTTGGTTTCTCGCTTCGCGAAGTACAGAAATAAAAGTTTCAGAAACGAACGCGTGTACTGTTTATTTTGACACGGCAGCCATCTTTCAGCTATTCCTGTACACCTACGCCGAGACAAGGGAGATCCACTGAATCGAATTCAAATGATTAAGGAGGAGTCGTATTTCATTCCTCTGCTAATTAAATCAACCCAGCTATGTTGACATAAAACATTGTTGCTGCATGCACTGTTGAAAAAGTCAATATAACATAAAATCTGATCTAATCTCTGAACCGCTCTCTTTCCGCAGGAGTCGTAAGATTCAGATCCGGAACATTCCCCCTCACCTGCAGTGGGAGGTGAGTCCCGCTGCGTCTCGTCAGCATACGAGCTTGATTTCAAAACAAACGCAAAACACAACCTGAAGGATTGCTGTCTATTTATGGTTGACACATCCAGTTCAAAGCCACCCTGTTAATTGAAACTCTGCAGCTGAACGTGAATGATGGCAAGCGGTAAATCCTATATTATCCCATATGAAAGCTGAACGCGGGACTGGAGATTGTAAACCTCATGAATGTAGGAAGGCATGCAGTTATGTAGAGTACTGTAGCTGTTATGGAGCTCAGGTTGTATTCAGACTTGGTGTTAACGTCTGGGATAGAGATGAAATCCTGGTCATCTCTAGTGACCCATCGTGAGCAAAAAAATAAAAATACATCTAGTGACTCAGTTTAGAGGTAATTGTAGAGAATCTTAAGACGTGCAAAAAAAACAAAACGTTAAAATGTGAGGCACTAAATCGGTGCACTAATTGTGAGAAATAATCCATCTGTGTATCATATTACGCTATTTAAACGTAACAATTCCCTCATATGGACGAGGTGAAACAGTTGATTCTGAAACTGAGAGAAACTCATTATAACTTAATGACGAATGGATGGAGGATGCGGTGTCTACAGCAACATCTGGGAGATTTTCCACCATCTTCAGCTCCGGCCTCAGTCGTCCAAAATTGAGTCTGGATCAATCGCTTTGAGCTGGCTCGTGCCACTGTGTCTAAACTAGCTGATCGGGATTAGATAACGATGTGCAACCCGCGGCTCCGAAAGTGCTCAGGGCCACAGAGCGAGGAATTTATTTAACAATCCCACAGCTTTGACTAGTGAACGTATTAGTCGACTGGTTTATGCGACCCCTGGTATGTAGTGTAGTGTCTTGGGATTCATTTACATTTATTTAAATACATTTTATAGCGTTTATCATGCTATTTTGTCAGGCAGATTGTAAAGTAAGATTTCACTGCACAATGTATGCAAGGTAGACGCAGACCAACGACTTCAGCCAGTTCGGACTCAGTAAAAAGAGCCGGAAATTTCCAGCACATTCTACAGTGGTCTCACAAAAAGAAAGCGTTGTTTGACTTTTTTTTTTCCGTCACGCTATGCGAGTAGTCCTGTCCGAAAATACATCTGCACTCGGTTCAGTAATAATATTATGTGAATAATACCATTTCTAAATGATGTTCAGCAATCATCAATCGAATATGTTTTTTATACCACAGATCTGTTAAATTCTCAATTCTGATTGGTCAGAAGGTGTTGATTAATTTTCCATAACAGCAGTTCTGACAATCGTTCCAGCTGTAATTCAGATTATATTAATGTACTCGTTCCAATATGTTATTGTTTCTATAGTAACAGCTCTTCCACATGGTCTTGCATGCCAGAGGCTCCGCATAATCTAAGGCTAATAATGAGCAGATTCAAAACTTATAATATTTATAATCTATAATAAATATAATGTAAACGATAACAGGAACTAACGTTTTGCACACAACATTAATCGTAACTGTAAACAGATGACGTGTCGTTCATTAATAGAGAAAGGATTGCTAGCTTTGGCACCTGGCTGTAGTATAAGAGGAATAAAACACTTCGGTACATGCTGTTAGAAATAATGAATGAACTTGTCTGCTTTATGTCGGCTGCATCACACCGAATGCTCACTGGTTCTGTTACTATATCAGCACACCCCCAAGTGTTCTATTCCTTACATTTAATCAGCTGAATTATTACTATCATTTAAATAAGCTGCTGGTTTATATTATGTCTAGATCTCCAATGTGTCCATTTACTTCATACGTCTGTCTGTCTGTCCGCCTGTATGTCTGTCTGTCTAGTATATAAATGCGTCTCTAGTGTGTCTTTTTCTTTTCCTACTGCTCTTGCTTTTTCTACATCTTAAAAGTGTGTGTGTGTGTGTGTGTGTGTGTGTGTGTGTAAACATGTTTTAATATGAGATTCTTTTTTTTTTTTCTTTATAGGTTTTGGACAGCCTGTTATCGCAGTACGGCTCAGTAGAAAACGTGGAGCAAGGTACAGTCACACAACATGTTACTGTGCCTGAGTGTGAGGGTGTGTGTGAGGGTGTGTGTGAGGGTGTGAGGGTGTGCGTGTGTGCGTTCCTAGCTGAAAGACTGCAGTTGTGCTGAAGGAAAAATTGTTCAGGTTTGTTGTATTTCTTTAAGTGTATGTTTACTCATGTCCTAGTTTTGTGTGTGTGTGTGTTTGTGTGTGTGTGCTGGGTGGTCTGAATCACACTGTCAGATGAGTGTAAATCATGATAATGCATGATGTCTGCATTGTAGTTGTGTGTGTGTGTGTGTTTTAAGGTAGATGATGATGCTGGACTTTTACAAATAGGTTGATTATTTTGATTATTTTGGCATTGCTTACAGGAGGGTGCCTCATGCATACACACATAGTAGTGAGTTTCTTGCTCACACACACACACACACACACACACACACACACACACACACACACACATTCTCTCAGACATTTCATATTCATGTAATGGACCCTTTAACTGCTCTGAATTTCTGTGTGTGCATGTGCGCGCGCAGTGAAAGAGGCGTGGCCTCTGTTTGTCAGTCACGGTGTAGGAGGCGTGGCCTCTGATTGTATCAGTCACAGTGTACGAGGCGTGGCCTCTGATTGTATCAGTCACAGTGTAGGAGGCGTGGTTTGTGATTGTATCAGTCACAGTGTAGGAGGCGTGGCCTCTGATTGTGTCAGTCACAGTGTAGGAGGCGTGGTTTGTGATTTTGTTAGTCACAGTGTAGGAGGCGTGGCCTCTTATTGTGTCAGTCACAGTGTAGGAGGCGTGGTTTGTGATTGTGTCAGTCACAGTGTACGAGGCGTGGCCTCTGATTGTGACAGTCACAGTGTAGGAGGCGTGGTTTGTGATTTTGTTAGTCACAGTGTAGGAGGCGTGGCCTCTTATTGTGTCAGTCACAGTGTAGGAGGCGTGGTTTGTGATTGTGTCAGTCACAGTGTAGGAGGCGTGGCCTCTGATTGTGTCAGTCACAGTGTAGGAGGCGTGGTTTGTGATTTTGTTAGTCACAGTGTAGGAGGCGTGGCCTCTTATTGTGTCAGTCACAGTGTAGGAGGCGTGGTTTGTGATTGTGTCAGTCACAGTGTACGAGGCGTGGCCTCTGATTGTGACAGTCACAGTGTAGGAGGCGTGGCCTCTGATTGTGTCAGTCACAGTGTAGGAGGCGTGGTTTGTCGATTATGTATCAAGATGTGCAATTATGTATATGCTGTAGCTTGGATTATATAGAAAATGAGAGAGCTGATCATAGGTCAGACATGCTGGATAACTGAAATTGTGTGTGTGTGTGTGTGTGTGTGTATGTGTGTGTGTTGAGAAAATTGTTTAGAGAGTTTGGTTTCTAGTCTCAGGGGCTTGTGTTTAATAGTCTGTGGTTCTTTGATGTCTGGGAGGTCTGTCACCATGCAAGTGTGTGTGTGTGTGTGTGTGTGTGTGTGTGTGTCTGTGTGTGTGTGCACATATGTAAAGTGCTCTGATTTAAAGTTTCCTGTCACCAGGCGACTGCTTGACGCTTGATAAATGCAGTGGTTGCATGTAGTACAGTGTCGTCATATCCGCCCACAGCACTCTGTCTGAATGAGTTTGTGTCCCTGTGTGTGTGTGTGTGTTTATGTGAGTGTGTGAGTATGTGTGTCTGTGTGTCTGTGTGTCTGTGTGAGTGTGTGTGTTTGTGTGAGTGTGTGTGTCTCTGTGTGAGTTTGTGTCCCTGTGTGTGTGAGTGTGTGTGTGTGAGTGTGTGTGTGTGAGTGTGTGTGTGAGTGTGTGTGTGTGTGTGTGTGTGTGTGTGTTTGTATGTTTATATGAGTGTGTGTGATTCAGACTTTGTGGCTAAATCATGATTAAAAGTGCACCGAATAACTGAGTGTTTTTATCCTGAATGTGTCTGTGTGTGTGTCTCTGTAGTGAATGCTGACTCAGACACAGCTGTGGTGAATGTCACATACGCATCAAAAGAGGAAGCTAAAGAGTAAGAGGCCATTCATCTCTCTTTCCATCCTTCCTTCCATCGTTTTTGTCTGTTTGTTCCTATTAGTGTATCTGTCCTTCGCGCTTTCCATCTCCCCTTACATCCTACATTTGGGCTGATGTGGTGGTGATGCGGTCCTTTATACAATTCAGAGACAGTAATAAGACAGACACGCACACATGCTTCTGACTCATTACGTATTTATAAATTGTTTAGTTGTTGTTTTTTTTTACTTTCTGAATACATATCTGAGCTGTATATAGTACAGACAAAAAGTGTATTTAAAACAGAAAAAAAACTATCAAAAATTTGAATATTTGTATGTTCAAGACGTTAATTTGCATATATAATTAATATGAAATAATATGCAGTATTAAATAATATATAATTATATTAAGTTAATTTATTTATATATATATATATATATATATATATATATATATATATATGATGTTAGAATTGTAATACTGCTTTATTGTGTCCTATACACTGTGTGTTTTCCCCCTATGCATTTAAAGTGAGATTTGAATGATATCATGTGTTATAAATTAATAATATTAATAAGAAGAAAAAGAATAAGAATTCTGGACACAAAAATATATTTTTCTTCATATATGTAATGAATTACTATTTGAAGGAGCACATATCTGAGAAGACTGTATTTCATGTCATCACAACCTTCGTAGAAGTGTACATATATATGGTACATCTCATTTTATTCAGTGGTAATCAATCAAAAATCCTCATATACACGTGAGATATGCCACGTTTTTTGTTTTTGAAGCGTAAAGATCTCGTATTTTGTGTGTGTATAAATCTTAACTTCTTGAACGTGAAACGTTTGTCAGGGCCATAGAAAAGTTGACGGGCCACAGTCTGGAGGATCACTCCTTCAGCGTGTCCTACATTCTGGACGTGGAGGGCAGCGAGAACGAGAGTGACTCGGGACCCCAGGCTCAGCGTGGGGCGTCCCGAGGAGGCAGAGGGATGCGCGAGTCTGACTCCGCCCACTCCGGGGCCATGGGGGGCCTGCAGGGAGCTCACCACACACACCATGAGCTCCCGCTGAGACTGCTCGTCCCCACGCAATTTGTGGGAGCCATCATTGGCAAAGAAGGACTCACCATCAAGAACATCACCAAGCAGAGCCAGTCCAAGTGAGTACAGATGACACTGTGATAGCTGTGTAATATTAGGTCCCAGCTGTGAGGTGAACAGTCACTATTGTGTGATATTACCTCGCAGTTGTAAGGAAAAAAGTGACAGCTGCCTGAAAATGACTCTCAATTGCAAAATGCAATAAAGTCACAAATGTGAAAGAAATCTGCGTAATATTTTTTGCATACGTGGCGGAAAACGAGAAAGAATACAATAAATGTGAGTACAGTCAGCAATGGGCACTGCTAGTAACTCAAACGAATCAAATAAAATCATATCAATGTAAAGCAGCCTTGATCTCAACACACCTAACACACTTTTCCTACATTGTTATTTTGCCATTAACATTTTAATAAACATTTTAACTATCTGCTTACACAACCATGCACTTGTAATCCAGACGGAATGTAGTTTAACGTTGTCCTGCACTGAATGGCAGCGTATGTTCCTCCAAAATGTGTACATATCTTTCTGCATTAATGATGCCCTCACAGATGTGCAAGTTACCGACGCCATGGGCACTGACACGCCCCCATACCATGAGAGACGCTGGCTTTTGGATCTGACGCTGATGATCAGCTGATCAGATGATCCTTTTCCTCTTTGCCCCGGAGAACACGACGGCCGTTTTGTCCAAAAACTATTTGAAATGTCGACTCTTCGGACCACAAAACACGATTAAACTGTGCTACCGTCCATCTCAGATGAGACCGAGTCCAGAGAAGTGGGCGGAGCTTCTGGACAGAGTCGATGTACGGCTTCTGCTTTGCACAGTAAAGCCTTAACTTGCATCTGTGGATGCAGCGGCGAATGGTGTCGACTGACACAGGTTTAACAAAGTATTCCCAAGCCCATGTCAGGATATCCATTTACAGACTCATGACGGTTTTTAAGACAGTGACGGCTGAGGGATCGGAGATCACGCGCATTCAGAAGTGGTTTTCGGCCTCGCCCTTTACGCACAGAGATTTGACAGGATTCCTTGAATCTTTTCATTATATTGTGCACTGTAGAGGGTGAAATGCACAAAATCCTACCGATTTGACTTTGAGGAAAGTTGTTCCAGGATGCACTATGGGTAGAAGGCAAGCCGGTAAAGGCAGTGGGCTGGAAATGCTCTGCTGGGAAAGCTTGGGTCCTGGCATACATGTGGATGTTACTTTGACACACACCACCTACCTAAACAGTGTTGCAGACCGAGTACACCCCTTCCTGGCAACGGTATTCCCTAACGGCAGTGGCCTCTTTCAGCAGGATAATGCGCCCTAACACACTGCAGAAATTGTTCAGGAATGGTTTGAGGAACATGACAAAGAGTTCAAGGTTCGCCTCCAAATTCCCCAGATCTCAGTCTGATCGAGCAT